>NC_042970.1:140000-212500 GCF_901001165.1 Salmo trutta | reverse complement strand
ATACAGTGCTACACCCCCACCATTCCTATTCCTGTCCCTTCTAAGTAGACTATATCCATGAATGTTAATTTGCCCATCATTTACAGATGCATCTAAATGCGTTTCGGTCAAGGCCAAAATATGAATATTATTTATCTTGACCAAGTTAAAAACCTCATGTATTTTGTTAGGAAGGCTACATACATTAACCTGAGCAATATGCAACCCTTTCCTTGTCAAGTGAAGATCAATAGAGCATGTATTCATTATAGTTGAAGTTGTCATGATACACTACAACATACAAACTCAAATTTGAACATTCAATTAAAATAGCCAGGGAGTTACTCTAGAGTCCCGATACAATTGCCTGTTGATATAAAGTTTATCCATCACCATGGAGACTCGTTGATTCAGGCAACGTTTTTCCTTCATGATGGGATATAGTTTTTTTCTCCTTTCATTGATCTCGGTGGGGAAGTGATCATTCATTCCAAAATCAGTGTTTCTGAGTTCTCTGCCCATGTTCTTCGTCATTTCCTTTTGCTTAATTTTGTCAAAACATGCAATAATAGCCCGTGGCCTATTTCCTGAGGCCTTACCTATTCTATGGACTCTGGAGAAAGTGACATCACGCACAACATCAGTGGGCAGTTTTAGTTGAGTTGACATAAAATCTCGGACTGTGTCCTCACAGCCTCTGCTGTTGTCATTCTCCGGTATCCCTGAGAATATGAGATTGTCCCGCATTGATCGACACTGTACATCAAGCAAGGTTTCTTTAAGTTGTTTGTTCGCCCTTTGCACCACCTCCACCTTGCTATGAATAGAGTCTACAGTACCTTTCATCCCTTTGCACCACCTCCACCTTGCTATGAATAGAGTCTACAGTACCTTTCATCCCTTTGTACCACCTCCACCTTGCTATGAATAGAGTCTACAGTACCTTTCATCCCTTTGTACCACCTCCACCTTGCTATGAATAGAGTCTACAGTACCTTTCATCCCTTTGTACCACCTCCACCTTGCTATGAATAGAGTCTACAGTACCTTTCATCCCTTTGTACCACCTCCACCTTGCTATGAACAGAGTCTACAGTACCTTTCATCCCTTTGTACCACCTCCACCTTGCTATGAATAGAGTCTACAGTACCTTTCATCCCTTTGTACCACCTCCACCTTGCTATGAACAGAGTCTACAGTACCTTTCATCCCTTTGTACCACCTCCACCTTGCTATGAATAGAGTCTACAGTACCTTTCATCCCTTTGTACCACCTCCACCTTGCTATGAATAGAGTCTACAGTACCTTTCATCCCTTTGTACCACCTCCACCTTGCTATGAATAGAGTCTACAGTACCTTTCATCCCTTTGTACCACCTCCACCTTGCTATGAATAGAGTCTACAGTACCTTTCATCCCTTTGTACCACCTCCACCTTGCTATGAATAGAGTCTACAGTACCTTTCATCCCTTTGTACCACCTCCACCTTGCTATGAATAGAGTCTACAGTACCTTTCATCCCTTTGTACCACCTCCACCTTGCTATGAATAGAGTCTACAGTACCTTTCATCCCTTTGTACCACCTCCACCTTGCTATGAATAGAGTCTACAGTACCTTTCATCCCTTTGTACCACCTCCACCTTGCTATGAATAGAGTCTACAGTACCTTTCATCCCTTTGTACCACCTCCACCTTGCTATGAATAGAGTCTACAGTACCTTTCATCCCTTTGTACCACCTCCACCTTGCTATGAATAGAGTCTACAGTACCTTTCATCCCTTTGTACCACCTCCACCTTGCTATGAATAGAGTCTACAGTACCTTTCATCCCTTTGTACCACCTCCACCTTGCTATGAATAGAGTCTACAGTACCTTTCATCCCTTTGTACCACCTCCACCTTGCTATGAATAGAGTCTACAGTACCTTTCATCCCTTTGTACCACCTCCACCTTGCTATGAATAGAGTCTACAGTACCTTTCATCCCTTTGTACCACCTCCACCTTGCTATGAATAGAGTCTACAGTACCTTTCATCCCTTTGTACCACCTCCACCTTGCTATGAATAGAGTCTACAGTACCTTTCATCCCTTTGTACCACCTCCACCTTGCTATGAATAGAGTCTACAGTACCTTTCATCCCTTTGTACCACCTCCACCTTGCTATGAATAGAGTCTACAGTACCTTTCATCCCTTTGTACCACCTCCACCTTGCTATGAATAGAGTCTACAGTACCTTTCATCCCTTTGTACCACCTCCACCTTGCTATGAATAGAGTCTACAGTACCTTTCATCCCTTTGTACCACCTCCACCTTGCTATGAATAGAGTCAACAGTACCTTTCATCCCTTTGTACCACCTCCACCTTGCTATGAATAGAGTCTACAGTACCTTTCATCCCTTTGTACCACCTCCACCTTGCTATGAATAGAGTCTACAGTACCTTTCAGCTCCGTGTTCTCTTTCCTTAGATCATCAATCTGACGTTGGCTGAATTCTAGACCGGCACATAATGCATTGATGTCCTCTCGTAATATATCCAAGATATCAAGTTTGGCAAGACTTTCATTGATGGATTTTAATAAGTCAACATCCATATCTGTAAACCTCTCCCCACTCGCCACACGCGCCCTCTTACTAGGGGATGGTTTGGTTCCATCGTTGATATCAATTGTCCAACCTGATTTTGGTTTGTTTTGTTGATTGGGTTGGTTGTCCTTATAAATGCTTGAGTCCTCCGAAGCTAGCGACATGTTTCTAAGAGTTCGTAAGTATCTCTCGTCAATGAATCGTTCTGTTTACAGAACAGATGGACTGATACCTTCTGTTTACAGAACAGATGGACTGATATCTTCTGTCTACAGAACAGATGGACTGATACCTTCTGTTTACAGAACAGATGGACTGATATCTTCTGTTTACAGAACAGATGGACTGATACCTTCTGTTTACAGAACAGATGGACTGATATCTTCTGTTTACAGAACAGATGGACTGATACCTTCTGTTTACAGAACAGATGGACTGATACCTTCTGTTTACAGAACAGATGGACTGATATCTTCTGTTTACAGAACAGATGGACTGATATTTTCTGTTTACAGAACAGATGGACTGATATCTTCTGTTTACAGAACAGACGAACTGATATCTTCTGTCTACAGAACAGATGGACTGATATCTTCTGATATCAGATGGACCTTTACTTAACTAGGCCCTGAATACAACAGGTGTAGACTTTATCATGATATGTTTTACTTAAAAGCCCTCAACTAACAATGCCGTTCAAGAAATAGAGTTAAGAAAATATTAGCCATTTGATTCATTGTTCAGGAGTCTTATGGCTTGGGTGTAGAAGCTGTTAAGGAGCCTTTTGGACCTAGACTTGGCGCTCTGGTACCGCTTGGCGTGGAGTCTTTTACATTTTTTGGGGCATTGTCTGACACCGCATAGTATATGGGTCCTGAATGTCAGGATGCTCTCAATGGTGCAGCTGTAGAACGTTTTGAGGATCTGGGGACCCATGCCAAATCTTTTCAGTCTCCTAAGGGGGAAGAGGTTTTGTCATGCCCTCTTCACGACTGTCTTGGTGTGTTTGGACTATGATAGTTGGTTGGTGATGTGGACACCAAGGATCTTGAAGCTCTCAACCCGCTCCACTACAGCCTCGTTGATGTTAATGGGGGCCTGTTTTGTCCTCCTTTTCCTGTAGTCCGCGATCACCTCCTTTGTCTTGTTCACATTGAGAGAGAAGTTGTTGTCCTGGCACCACACGGTCAGGTCTCTGACCTCCTCCCAATAGGCTGTCTCATTGTTGTCAGTGATCAGGCCTACCACTGTTGTGTCGACAGCAAACTTAATGATGGTGTTGGAGTTGTCGTTGGCCACGCAGTCGTGGGAGAACAGGGAGTACAGGAGGGGCTGAGAATAGAACCCTGAGGGACTCCAGTGTTGAGGATCAGCATGCCGGATGTGTTGTTATCTACCCTTACCACCTGGGGGCGGGCCGTCAGGAAGTCCAGGAACCAGTTGCAGATGGAGGTGTTAGTCCCTGGGTCCTTAACTTATTGATGAGCTTCGAGGGCACTATGGTGTTGAACGCTGAGCTGTAGTCATTGAACAGCATTCTCACGTAGGTGTTCCTTTTGACCAGGTGAGAAAGGGCAGTGTGGAGTGCGATTGAGATTGCGTTATCTGTGGATCTGTTGAAGCGGTATGTGAATTGGAGTGGGTCTAGGGTTGATGTGAGTCATGACCAGCCTTTCAAAGCACTTCATGGCTACCAACGTGAGTGCTACGGGGCGGTAGTCATTTATGCATGTTACCTTAGTGTTCTTGGGCACAGGGACTATGGTGGTCTACTTGAAACATGCAGGTATTACAGACTCGGTCAGGGAGAGGTTGAACATTTCAGTGAAGACACTTGCCAGTTGGTCCGTGCATGCTCTGAGTACAGGTCCTGGTAATCCGTCGCGGCCCCACGGCCTTGTGAATGTTGACCTGTTTAAAGGTCTTGCTCACATCGGCTATGGAGAGCATGGTCACACAGTCGTCTAGAACAGCTGGTGCTCTCATGCATGCTTCGGTGTTGCTTGCTTTGAAGCGAGCATAAAAGGCATGTTAGTTTCACATTTAACAGACTGAAAATCTTGAACCTGATGCATGTGAGAGGATTAACAAGATAGTGTGTGATGTTTTACTCTGTCTGTCTGTCTGTCTGTCTGTCTGTCTGTCTGTCTGTCTGTCTGTCTGTCTGTCTGTCTGTCTGTCTGTCTGTCTGTCTGTCTGTCTGTCTGTCTGTCTGTCTGTCTGTCTGTCTGTCTAGTAGGGTAGCGTTGTGAGACAGTGAGGGCTGGGAGAGCCGCTTTGATGAGGTCATTAAAGGGATACTTCAGGATTTTGGCAATGAAAGGCTTTATCTACTTCCCCAGAGTTAGGTGAACTCGTGGCTACCATTTTTATGTCTTTGTGTGCAGTTTGAAGGAAGTTGCTGAGTAGCGTTAGCTCAATTACTAACTAGCATTAGCGCAATGACTGGAAGTCCATGGTAACTGCTAGCATTCTAGTAGATACCATAGACTTTGTCATTGCATTAACGCTAGTTAGCATTGGCTCACGAAACTACCTCTAACTTCCTTCATACTGGATGCATAAACATAAAAATATGGTTTCCACGAGTTCTCCTGACTCATGGGAAGTAGAAAAAGGGCCTCCTTGATAAAAACACAAATTATTCCTTTAAAGGGGCTGAACTGATTGATTTCTCCTCCTCAATAAGAAAAAAAACAGATTTGTGCCTTGGGGTTGTGGTTTGATGTGGGGGGTGTTATGTTTGCCATATCGTACCATGGCAGTTATTTCTGTTTGTTCCTCTTCACTCACTGTAGTAAAGTTATCCCAAACAGCTGATGTACAGTGTATGACTGGCTGAAGGAATAACAGTTGTGTTTGTGATGCTAACGTAATGCTCACTAACGTTGGAGTGTTTTGGAAAATACTAACATTATGACCAAAAGTTATCGTGCTTCAATATTTTTGTCAATGTTAGTACTACAATTGATGTTTCTGACTAATATCGATGCCACACAGGCTGTTTTCAACCAGAGAAGTCATTTTTTTGCTTCAGTTCCTCTTTAACATGTTCTCACACACACACACACACACACACACACACACACACACACACACACACACACACACACACACACACACACACACACACACACACACACACACACACACACACACACAGCTATGGTGAAATGATTTGCCTTTTTTAATGTATTTATTTCACCTTTATTTAACCTCTCTTGTGGAGGTGGGATGCCTATTTTACACCATTTTAAAGGTACACTTCTCCTTAAAGTAACCACACTGTCCGATTTCAAAAAGACTTTATGGCGAAAGCATAAAGTTAGATTATGTTAGGACAGGTAAAACACAAGAAAAACCACACATCCATTTTCCAAGCAGGAGAAGGGTCACAAAAAACAGAAATTCAGCTAAAATTAAGCTCTAACCTTTGACGATCTTCATCAGATGACACTCCTAGGACTCAATGTTAGACAATACATGTATGTTTTGTTTGATAATGTTCATATTTATATCCAAAATCAGCATTTTACATTGGTGCGTGATGTTCAGAAAATATTTTGCCTCCAATACTGCCAGTGAATCAGCACAACAATTTACAAAAATACTCATCATAAACGTTGATAAAATATTAAACTGTTATTCAAAGAATTATAGATAACCATCTCCTTTATGCAACCGCTGTGACAGATTTCAAAAAAGCTTCACGGGGAAAGCACACTTTGCAATAATCTGAGTACGGCGCTCAGAAACATACAGTAGGCAATACAGACACCCGCCATTTTGGAGTCATCTAAAATCATAAATAGCATTATACATATTCACTTACCTTTGATGATCTTCATCAGAAGGCACATCCAGGAATCCCAGGTCCACAATAAATGTTGTTTTATTTGATAAAGTCCATAATTTAAGTCCAAATAGCTCCTTGTTGTTTGCTCGTTCAGTAAGCTACTCCAAATGTAGGAAGCGCGCCCAAAATTTCACAACGAAACGTTTAAAAAAAGTTATATTTACGTTCGTTGAAACATGTCAAACGTTGTATAGCATCAATCTTTAGGGCCTTTTTAACATAAAACTTCAATAATATTCCAACCGGACGATTCCAATGTCTTGAAAAACGTTATGGAACACAACTACCTCATCATGTGAATGCACGCCACAAAACTCACGTCATTTTCTGAGTCACCAACTTCCTGGCCTTCTTGTTCGCTCTCTGTTCACTGCAAAAGCCTGAAACAAGGTTCTAAAGACTGTTGACATCTAGTGGAAGCCTTAGGAAGTGCAAAATGAACCCTAAGTCACTGTGTGTTAGATAGGCAATGACATGAAAAGACTACAAGAACCAGATTTCCCACTTCCTAGTTGGATTTTTCTCAGGTTTTTGCCTGCCATATGACTTCTGTTATACTCACAGACATCATTCAAACAGTTTAAGAAACTTCTGAGTATTTTCTATCCAAATCTACTAATAATATGCATATTCTAGTTCCTGGGCCCGAGTAGTAGGCCATTTATTTTGTGTACGTTTTTCATCCGGCCGTGAAAATACTGCCCCCTACCCAAGAGAGGTTAACCAGGTAGGCCAGTTGAGAACAAGTTCTCATTTACAACTGCGACCTGGCCAAGATAAAACAAAGCAGTTCGATACAAACAACAACACAGAGTTACACGTGGAATAAACAAACATACAATCAATAATACAGTAGAAAGATCTAAATATAGCATGTGCAAATGAGGTAGGATAAGAGAGGTAAGGCAATAAATAGGCCATGGTGTCGAAGTAATTACAATATAGAAATTAAACACTGGAGTGGTAGATGTGCAGAAGATGAATGTGCAAGTAGAGATACTGGGGTGCAAAGAGCAAGATAAATAAATACAGTATGGGGATGAGGTAGATTGGATGGGCTATTTACAGATGGGCTATGTACAGGTGCAGTGATCTGTGAGCTGCTCTGACAGCTGGTGCTTAAAGCTAGCGAGGAAGGTAAGAGTCTCCAGCTTTAGTGATTTTTGCAGTTCGTTCCAGTCATTGGCAGCAGGGAACTGGAAGGAAAGATGACCAAAGGAAGATTTGGCTTTGGGGGTGACCAGTGAGATATATCTGCTGGAGCGCGTGCCTTAGCAACACAACTGCTGATAAACAGTCTGTTGTCTTCACTGTCTGACCATATTGACATTTCAGTTAACAAATGGAGAGAAATATCACTGAGGGTGCTTGATGATGATGATGATGAGTGTGTGTGTGTGTGTGTGTGTGTGTGTGTGTGTGTGTGTGTGTGTGTGTGTGTGTGTGTGTGTGTGTGTGTGTGTGTGTGTGTGTGTGTGTGTGTGTGTGTGTGTGTGTGTGTGTGTGTGTGTGTGTGTGTGTGTGTGTGTGTTTGTAGTTGTCACTGCTATAAGCTAGCGGGCTGTTATTTTAATGTTATGACACAGCACCCTCCTGTGGTTGTTCAGAGAATTACAGGTATACGTCCCAATTATCTGTCAGTCCTCCAAAAGAGTGCACTTAATCACTTCCCTTCCCTAATTGAAAAAGGAAATAACTGTTATAAGAAATATGGTTTAAACTCCCTCAAGCCTTTCACCAATCTAATGCTTTGGATTTGTGGGGAGTAGTGAACGAGTGTACACTTCGGGAGAAAGGAGATATTATTGGGACGCACACAAGGTCTCCTCCACTCAGCCTGGGTTCACCCAAAGTTTCCTCCACTCAGACTGTGTTCACCCAAAGTCTCCTCCACTCAGCCTGTGTTCACCCAAGGTCTCCTCCTCTCAGCCTGGGTTCACCCAGTCTCCTCCTCAGCCTGTGTTCACCCAAGGTCTCCTCCTCTCAGCCTGGGTTCAGGAAATAGCTCCTTTCCCAAAACAGTTCAGTTCCAAACACCTGAATCCTTCCTCCCCTCCCTCCCTCTCTCCCTCCCTCCAACCCATCACCACATGACAGGGTTGATCATCACGGCCTGTTCTTTCCTCTTTTACATGGTTATGAGGTCACACCGGGGGTGTGAAGTAATTAAGTAAAAATTATTTAAAAGTACTTGTTAAGTCGTTTTTGGTGGTATGTGTACTTTATTTTTTATATTTTTATTTTGACAGTGTTTACTTTTACTTCACTACATTCCTAAAGAAAATAATGTACTTCTTACTCCGTACATTTTCTCTGACACCCAAGAGTACTTGTTATATTTTCAACCAAGAGAACATCCCTGGTCATCCCCACTGTCTCTGATCTGGAGGACTCACTAAACAGAGAACATCCCTGGTCATCCCCACTGTCTCCGATCTGGAGGACTCACTAAACAGAGAACATCCCTGGTCATCCCTACTGCCTCTGATCTGGAGGACTCACTAAACAGAGAACATCCCTGGTCATCCCTACTGCCTCTGATCTGGAGGACTCACTAAACAGAGAACATCCCTGGTCATCCCTACTGCCTCTGATCTGGTGGACTCACTAGACAGAGAACATCCCTGGTCATCCCTACTGCCTCTGATCTGGTGGACTCACTAAACTGAGAACATCCCTGGTCATCTCTACTGCCTCTGATCTGGAGGACTCACTAAACAGAGAACATCCCTGGTCATCCCTACAGCCTCTGATCTGGAGGACTCACTAAACAGAGAACATCCCTGGTCATCTCTACTGCCTCTGATCTGGAGGACTCACTAAACAGAGAACATCCCTGGTCATCCCTACTGTCTCTGATCTGGTGGACACACTAAACACACATTCTTCCTTTGTAAATTATGTCTGAATGTTGGAGTGTGCCCCTGGCTCTCCATAAATAAAAACAACAACATTTTGTCGTCTGGTTTGAGTAATATAAAGACTTTGAAATGATTTATACTTTGAGTTTTGAACCTTAAAAATATTTAAAGCCAAATTCTTCAAGACTTTTACTCAAGTAATATTTTAGTGGGTGATTTTCACTTTTACCTGAGTAATTTTCTGTTAAGCTATCTTTACTTTAACTCAAGTATGACAAATGGGTACTTTTTCCACCACTGGGTCACACACTGAGAGGTGCTCTGTCTGTTTCCATGGTAGCCCCTTTCCAGCCTGAGCTCTGACTGACAGGACTGTCACAATCATTATCTCTCTCCCTCCCTCTAATTTTCTCTCTCTCTCTTTCTTGTTCTGTCCCCTATCTGTCCTCTCTCTAACCCTCTAGCACTCACAAATTATCTTCCTCCATTAGCTTCTTTGATTGGCCTGACAGGTCTGCATCATCACAGAAACCATGATGATTGGAGCAGAAAATAAATCAAAGCAAACTGGGTTTTTAATACACACTTTCAACAACAGATGGCAGTGTTGATACAAAGTTGACCTCTGACAGCAAATAATGTATCTGTGAATACAGAGTTGTTGAAAGTACCTGATAACTTAACATTGTTTCTCTCTTTACAGATCAGAGGGTTTCTAGCTCGGTGTGACAACGTTTTTCCTGCCAGTCTGGTGTTCCATAATTGCACCGCCTGCCCACTAATCATAAATTCACACACGAACACACTGTTTATTGCCCTGTAGTGTTGAAGGGTTCAGATCCCATAAATCACACAAACCTGTGTGTGTTTGTGTGTGTGTGTGTGTGTGTGTGTGTGTGTGTGTGTGTGTGTGTGTGTGTGTGTGTGTGTGTGTGTTTTTGTCATTGGTTAGGAGCCAACACAAATTGCAATCTCTTTCCCATCAGGCTTTGTGGCCTCCAGTGTTGAGCACTCTGATTGGCTGCTGAGGGGTACGGTAATCCTGAGGGTGAACACAGAGAACCCGCAACCCCTGCCTGCCTGTCTGTCTGTCTGTCTATCTGTCTCTCTCTCTCTCTCTCTCGTCCCTCTCTCTCGCTCAACTCAGCTCTCAAATTTCTTCATTGGCATGACATACAGTGCATTCGGAAACTATTCAGACCCCTTGACTTTTTCCTCATTTTGTTACATTACAGCCTTATTCTAAAATTGATTAAATAAATGTTTTCCTCATCGATCTACACACAATAACAAAGCACAAACAGGTTTTTAGAAATTCTAGCAAATGTATAAAATACATAGAACAGAAATACCTTATTTACATAAGTATTCAGACCGTTTGCTATGAGAATCTAAATTTAACTCAGGTGCATCCTGTTTCCAATGATCATCCTTGAGATGTTTCTACAACTTGATTGGAGTACACCCGTGGTAAATTCAATTGATTGGACATGATTTGGAAAGGCACACACCTGTCTATATAAGGTCCCACAGATTACAGTGCATGTCAGAGCAAAAACCAAGCCATGAGGTCGAAGGAATTGTCCGTAGAGCTCAGAGACAGGATTGTGTTGAGGCACAGATCTGGGGAAGGGTACCAAAAGACTTATGCAGCATTGAAGGACCCCAAGAACACAGTGGCCTCCATTATTCCTAAATGGAAGTTTGGAACCACCAAGACTCTTCCGATAGCTGGCCGCCCGGCCAAACTGAGTAATCGGGGGAGAAGGGCCTTTGTTTAGGGAGGTGACCAAGAACCTTGGTCTGATGAAAACAAGATTGAACTCTTTGGCCTGAATGCCAAGCGTCATGTCTGGAGGAAACCTGGCACCATCCCTACGTTGAAGCATGGTGGTTCCAGCATCATGCTGTTGGGATGTTTTTCAGCGGCAGGGACTGGGAGACTAGTCAGGATCAAGGGAAAGTTGAACGGAGCAAAGTACAGAGAGATCTTTGATGAAACCTGCTCCAACCTGCTCTAGTCTTGGTGTGTTTGATGTGGACACCAAGGAACTTGAAGCTCTCAACCTACTTCACTACAACCCCGTCGATGAGAATGGGGGCATGCTCGGTCCTCCTTTTCCTGTAGTCCACAATCATCTCCTTAGTCTTGGTTATGTTGAGGGATAGGTTGTTATTCTGGCACCACACGGCCAGGTCTCTGACCACCATAGGTTGTATCGTTGTTGTCGGTGATCAGGCCTACCGCTGTGGTGTCGTCTGCAACTTAATGATGGTGTTGGAGTCGTGCCTGGCCATGCAGTCGTGGGTGAACAGGGAGTACAGGAGGGGGCTGAGCACGCACCCCTGAGGGGCCCCTGTGTTGAGAATCAGCGTGGCAAATGTGTTGTTTCCTACCCTTACCACCTGGGGGCGGCCCGTCAGGAAGTCCAGGATCCAGTTGCAGAGGGAGGTGTTTACTCCCAGGGTCCTTAGCTTAGTGATGAGCTTTGAGGGCACGATGGTGTTGAACGCTGAGCTGTCGTCAATGAACAGCATTCTCACATAGGTTTTCCTTTTGTCCAGGTGGGAAGGGCAGTGTGGAGTGCAATAGAGATTGCATTATCTGTGGATCTGTTTGGGTGGTACACAATTTGGAGTGGGCCTAGAGTTTCTGGGATAATGGTGTTAACCTCTTACATCTACACGTTCTACACGCTAGCGGAACGTCTGCTCCAATATCCAATGATGGGCGGGGCGCGAAATACAAACTCCTCTAAAATCCGAAAACTTCCATTTTTCAAACATATGACTATTTTACAGCTATTTAAAGACAAGACTCTCCTTTATCTAACCACACTGTCCGATTTCAAAAAGGCTTTACAGCGAAAGCAAAACATTAGATTATGTCAGCAGAGTACCCAGCCAGAAATAATCAGACACCCATTTTTCAAGCTAGCATATCATGTCACATAAACCCAAACCATAGCTAAATGCAGCACTAACCTTTTATGATCTTCATCAGATGACACACCTAGGACATTATGTTATACAATACATGCATGTCTGTTCAATCAAGTTCATATTTATATAAAAAAACAGCTTTTTACATTAGCATGTGACGTTCAGAACTAGCATTCCCACCGAACACTTCCGGTGATTTTACTAAATTACTCACGATAAACGTTCACAAAAAGCATAACAATTATTTTAAGAATTATAGATACAGAACTCCTCTATGCACTCGATATGTCCGATTTTAAAATAGCTTTTCGGATGAAGCACATTTTGCAATAATCTAAGTACATAGCCCAGCCATCACGGGCTAGCTATTTAGACACCCAACCAGTTTAGCCTTCACCAAAATCACATTTCCTATAAGAAAAATGTTCTTACCTTGCTTGTTCTTCGTCAGAATGCAGTCCCAGGACTTCTACTTCAATAACAAATGTAGGTTTGGTCCCAAATAATCCATCGTTATGTTCCATCAAGACGTTTTGTTCGTGCGTTCTAGACACTATCCCAACGCTAAATCTCGGCCACGAGCATGACGCAGAATGTGCCAAAAAATTTCTAAATATTCCATTACCGTACTTCGAAGCATGTCAACCGCTGTTCAAAACCAATTTTTATGCAATTTATCTCGTAGAAAAGCGATAATATTCCGACCGGGAATCTGCCTGTCTGTATACTGAGGGAAAAACCGAAAGCCGGGGGCGGGGCGGGTCGCGAGCGTAAGGCTTAGTCCACTGAGTGACCACTTAGCTTTTGCTCTCCTTTGTTTCAGCCAGGGCTTTGAATTACGTCATTCCTGTTTTTCCCGGGCTCTGAGACTCCATTGGAGACGTGCGAAGTTTCACGTAACAGCAGAGATTCTTAGTTTTTGGGAGAGATGTCAAACAAAGAAAATAAAAGGTCTGACAGGGTACTTCCTGAACAGAAGCATCTCAGGTTTTTGCCTGCCATAGGAGTTCTGTTATACTCACAGACACCATTCAAACAGTTTCAGAAACTGTGGAGTGTTTTCTCTCCAAAGCTAATAATTATATGCATATTCTAGTTTCTGGGCAGGACTAATAATCAGATTAAATCGGGTACGTTTTTTATCCAGCCGTGAAAATACTGCCCCCTAGCCATAAGAGGTTAATGTGAGCCATGGCCAGCCTTTCAAAGCACTTCATGGCTATGGAAATGTATTAAACATACAAGTGTTATACATCGGTTTAAAAATAAACTTCTTGTTAATCCAACTGCTGTGTCAGATTTCAAAAAGGCTTTACGGCAAAGCAAACCATGCGATTATTTGAGAACAAAAGTCATAAATAGTGATAAAATGAATCACTTACCTTTGATGATCTTCATATGGTTGCACTCACAAGACTCTCATTTACTCAATAAATGTTTGTTTTATTCGATAAAGCCCCTCTTTATATCCAAAAACCTCCGATTTGTTTGCGCGTTTTGTTCAGTAATCCACAGGCTCAAAGGCAGTCACAACAGACAGACGAAAAATCCGAAAAGTATCAGTAAAGTTTGTAGAAACATGTCAAACGATGTTTATAATCAATCCTCAGGTTGTTTTTATTCATAATAATCAATAACATTTCAACCGGACAAAAGCTTCGTCAATATAAAAGGAATACAAGAAAGGCGCGCTCTCGGTCGTGCGCTTAAAAACCTCTGGGACACTTCAGTGTCCACTCATTCAGAGTGGTCTGACTCCCTCATTTTTCAGCATACAAGCCTGAAACAATTTCTAAAGATTGTTGACATCTAGTGGAAGCCATAGGAAGTGCAATTTGAGTCCTAAGTCAATGGAATCTGCATAGGCAGTCAATGGAAAACTACAAACATGAAAAAATCCCACTTCCTGGATGGCTTTTTCTCAGGTTTTCACCTGCCATATCAGTTCTGTTATACTCACAGACATTATTTTAACAGTTTTGGAAACTTTAGAGTGTTTTCTATCCAAATCTATACCAATTATATGCATATCCTAGCTTCTGGGCCTGAGTAACAGGCAGTTTACTTTGGGCACGCTTTTCATCCGGCGTTGAAAATAGTGCCCCCTACCCTAGTGAGGTTAAAGGTTTTACTCACGTCGGCTATGGAAAGTGTGATCGCACAGTCACATAGGACCTGACTGAATCATCCACATAGGACCTGACTGAATCATCCCCATAGGACCTGACTGAATCATCCCCATAGGACCTGACTGAATCATCCCCATAAGACCTGACTGAATCATCCACATAGGACCTGACTGAATCATCCCCATAGGACCTGACTGAATCATCCACATGGGACCTTACTGAATCATCGCCATAGGACCTGACTGAATCATCCACATAGGACCTGACTGAATCATCCCCATAGGACCTGACTGAATCATCCCCATAGGACCTGACTGAATCATCCCCATAGGACCTGACTGAATCATCCCCATAGGACCTGACTGAATCATCCCCATAGGACCTGACTGAATCATCCACATGGGACCTGACTGAATCATCCCCATAGGACCTGACTGAATCATCCCCATAGGACCTGACTGAATCATCCCCATGGGACCTGACTGAATCACCCCCATAGGACCTAACTGAATCATCCCCATAGCACCTACAACAAGTAGTCTATTCTCTGAGCCGAATAATACAATGGGCCCTTTAGACGCACACACACAGATACAGACACACAGACACACACAGATACAGACCCACAAACACACAGAGACAGACACACAGACACACAGAGACAGACACACAGACACACAGAGACAGACACACAGACACACAGAGACAGACACACAGACACACAGATACAGACACACTGGGACAATACAACAGGCTGTGTTTAGTATGACTGCTGGATGGCCAGTAGGAGTGGGAGGTAAGTGAACGAAGTGTATGTCTGTATGGCGGGAACTGACAGACAGTAATCTCTAACTGGAGATAACAACCTGTTCTCTCTAGACCCACACTAACTGGAGATAACCTGTTGTCTCTAGACCCACACTAACTGGAGATAACAACCTGTTCTCTCTAGACCCACACTAGCTGGAGATAACAACCTGTTCTCTCTAGACCCACACTAACTGGAGATAACAACCTGTTGTCTCTAGACCCACACTAACTGGAGATAACCTGTTGTCTCTAGACCCACACTAACTGGAGATAGCAACCTGTTCTCTCTAGACCCACACTAACTGGAGATAACAACCTGTTCTCTCTAGACCCACACTAACTGGAGATAACAACCTGTTGTCTCTAGACCCACACTAACTGGAGATAACCTGTTGTCTCTAGACCCACACTAACTGGAGATAGCAACCTGTTCTCTCTAGACCCACACTAACTGGAGATAACAACCTGTTCTCTCTAGACCCACACTAACTGGAGATAACAACCTGTTCTCTCTAGACCCACACTAACTGGAGATAACAACCTGTTGTTTGACGGTCACTGTGAGCAGGAGGACTATGTAATTGAGAGCTAGCTAAAATACACACTTCCAATAGGACTCTTCACTCGGGTTATCCAAAGATGTGGTTGACATCCCGGAAACGCTGAGTGAAATGGCCAAACATCCCAAATCCAGCTGGATTTCATAACAACAAACAATAAAACATTCACAACATTTACACAATATACATTCCGGATAATTTGGAATATACAAGCCTAACAACTAATACTAAGAAGTCATCCCAAACATCTGTTTTTCTAGTGGAATAATGTTTGTAGTACAGTGACATGTTTACAGTTTGTTCATTCTGTGAGTAGTGGAGTAGCAGAGTAGCAGAGTAGCAGAGTAGTATAGTAGTAGAGTAGTAGAGTAGTAGAGTAGTGGAGTAGCAGAGTAGCAGAGTAGTAGAGTAGTAGAGTAGTAGAGTAGTAGAGTAGTAGAGTAGAGTAGCAGAGTAGCAGAGTAGCAGAGTAGTAGAGTAGTAGAGTAGAGTAGCAGAGTAGTATAGTAGCAGAGTAGTAGAGCAGTAGAGTAGTAGAGTAGTATAGTAGTAGAGTAGTAGTGGAGTAGAGTAGCAGAGTAGTAGAGTAGTATAGTAGTGGAGTAGCGGAGTAGCAGAGTAGTAGAGTAGTAGAGTAGCAGAGTAGTAGAGTAGTAGAGTAATAGAGTAGTGGAGTTGCAGAGTAGTATAGTAGTATAGTAGTATAGTAGTAGTATAGTAGTAGAGTAGCAGAGTAGCAGAGTAGCAGAGTAGTATAGTAGCAGAGTAGCAGAGTAGCGGAGTAGCAGAGTAGCAGAGTAGCAGAGTAGCAGTATAGTAGCAGAGTAGCAGTATAGTAGTAGAGTAGCAGAGTAGCATAATAGTAGAGTAGTAGAGTAGTAGAGTAGTAGAGTAGTAGTATAGTAGTAGAGTAGTAGAGTAGTAGAGTAGTAGTATAGTAGTAGAGTAGTAGAGTAGCAGAGTAGTAGATTGGATGGGGTGGATGGGGACTCCAGAGTAGATGGGGGCTCCAGAGTGGATGGGGGCTCCAGAGTGGATGGGGACTCCAGAGTGGATGGGGTGGATGGGGACTCCAGAGTGGATGGGGACTCCAGAGTGGATGGGGTGGATGGGGACTCCAGAGTGGATGGGGACTCCAGAGTAGATGGGGGCTTCTGCAGTGCAAAATGCATTGCTACAGATGCAGGTTCCATAACCGTGCCGGCCGCCACCGGGAGACCCATGAGGCGGCTTTTGGTTTTAATTTAGAATCCTCCAGTCCTCTATATGTAATTATTGGCGAAGAGTCAGGTCATATTTTTCTATATACTGTAGTCCTACTGTAGACGACATGAGTCTCACTAGTGTTGAGTAATGTGCTGTTAACTTTTTATGGATAGGGGGCAGTATTTTCACGGCCGGATAAAAAATGTACCCGATTTAATCTGATTATTACTCCTGCCCAGAAACTAGAATATGCATATAATTATTAGCTTTGGATAGAAAACACTCCAAAGTTTCTAAAACTGTTTGAATGGTGTCTGTGAGTACAACAGAACTCATTTGGCAGGCCAAAACCTGAGAAGATTCCAAACAGGAAGCGCCCTCTCTGACTATTTCTTGGCCTTCTTGATCATCTCTATCCAAAACAGGGGATCTCTGCTGTAACATGACATTTTCTAACGCTCCCATAGGCTCTCAGAAGGCGCCAGAACGTTGAATGATGACTTTGCAGGCTATGGCTGAAAAACAGTAGCGCATTTGGTAAGTGGTCGATCTGAGAACAATGAGACTGGTGCGCGCGTGCAGGAGACGACTCCATGTTTTTATTTTCAGTCTTTGAACGAAAACAGGGTTTCCCTGTCGGAATATTATCGCTTTTTTACGAGAAAAATCGCATAAAAATTTATTTTAAACAGCGTTTGACATGCTTCGAAGTACGGAAATTGAATATTTTGAATTTTTTTGTCACGAAACGGGCCGGGCGCGTCACCCTTCTTTACCCTTCGGATAGTGTCTTGAACACACAACAAAACGCCGCTATTTGGAAATAACTATGGATTATTTGGAACCAAACCAACATTTGTTATTGAAGTAGAAGTCCTGGGAGTGCATTCTGACGAAGAAAAGCAAAGGTAATCCAATTTTTCTTATAGTAAATCTGAGTTTGGTGAGTACCAAACTTGGTGGGTGTCAAAATAGCTAGCCATGATGGCCGGGCTATCTACTCAGAATATTGCAAAATCGGACACCGCGATTGCATAAAGGAGTTCTGTATCTATAATTCTTAAAATAATTGTTATGTTTTTTGTGAACGTTTATCATGAGTGATTTAGTAAGTAAATTCACCGGAAGTGTTCGGTGGGAATGCTAGTTCTGAACGTCACATGCTAATGTAAAAAGCTGTTTTTTGATATAAATATGAACTTGATTGAACAAAACATGCATGTATTGTATAACATAATGTCCTAGGAGTGTCATCTGATGAAGATCATCAAAGGTTAGTGCTGCATTTAGCTGTGGTTTTGTTTTTTGTGACATTATATGCTAGCTTGAAAAATGGGTTTCTGATTATTTCTGGCTGGGTACTCTGCTGACATAATCTAATGTTTTGCTTTCGCTGTAAAGCCTTTTTGAAATCGGACAGTGTGGTTAGATAAAGAAGAGTCTTGTCTTTAAAATGGTGTAAAATAGTCATATGTTTGAAAAATTGAAGTTTTCGGATTTTCGAGGAGTTTGTATTTCGCGCCACGCCTATCATTGGATATTGGAGCAGGTTTCCGCTAGCGGAATGTCTAGATGTAAGAGGTTAATAAAAGTGGTGTAGGACTTATTTATTTAAAGAGCATATTGAAGTTAGAAGCAGTAGGATTTGAAGCAATAGCCTACCCGCTGTGGTCAACTATTTCAGCACCATTTAGCCCTGCTCTGAGACAAGCATGGGGACTGGTCTTGATGAAATCAATTAGATTTTTATTTTCAATGAATCTCCGTTTAGGTATTGGTTAGACTAGAATTAGAAAATTAGGGTGTAGAAATGTTATGCTCTTTCTTAGTGTAACCTTTATTTAACCTCTATGGGCTAGGTGGGACGCTTGCCTACTCAACAGCCAGTGTAATCCCGTGGCGCGATATTCAAATACCTTAGAAATGCTATTACTTCAATTTCTCAAACATATGACTATTTTACACCATTTTAAAGACAAGACTCTCGTTATTAATCTAACCACACTGTCCGATTTCAAAAAGGCTTTACAACGAAAGGAAAACATTAGATTATGTCAGCAGAGTACCCAGCCAGAAATAATCAGACACCCATTTTTCAAGCTAGCATATAATGTCACATAAACCCAAACCACAACTAAATGCAGCGCTAACCTTTGATGATCTTCATCAGATGACAATCCTCGGACATTATGTTATACAATACATGCATGTTTTGTTCAATCAAGTTCATATTTATATCAAAAAACAGCTTTTTACATTAGCATGTGACTAGCATGTGACTAGCATTCCCACCGAACACTTCCGGTGAATTTACTAAATTACTCACGATAAACATTCACAAAAAACATAACAATTATTTTAAGAATTATAGATACAGAACTCCTTTATGCACTTGCTATATCCGATTTTAAAATGGCTTTTCGGTGAAAGCACATTTTGCAATATTCTGAGTAGATAGCCCGGCCATCACAGGCTAGCTATTTTGACACCCATCAAGTGTGGTACTCACCAAACTCCGATTTACTATTAGAAAAGTTTGATTACCTTTGCTGTTCTTCATCAGAATGCACTCCCAGGACTTCTACTTCAATAACAAATGTTGGTTTGGTTCCAAATAATCCATAGTTATATCTAAATAGCGGTGTTTTGTTCGTGCGTTCAAGACACTATCCGAAGGGTAAAGAAGGGTGACGCGCCCGACACGTTTCGTGACAAAAAAATTCTAAATATTCCATTACCGTACTTCGAAGCATGTCAAACGCTGTTTAAAATAATTTTTTATGCAATTTTTCTCGTAAAAAAGCGATAATATTCCAACCGGGAAAGCGTGTTTACGTTCAACGAGAGAGAAAGTAAAAGCATGGGATCCCCTCGTGCACGAGCCTCAGTCTGATGGCCCTCTGATCGACCACTATCAAAATGCGCTAATGTTTTTCAGCCAGGGCCTGCAAAGCCACCATTCATCTTTCTGGCGCCTTCTGAGAGCCTATGGGAGCGTTAGAAAATGTCACGTTATGCCACAGATCCCCTGGTTTGGTTATAGATGATCAAGAAGGCCATGAAATGGTCAGAGAGAGCGCTTCCTGTTTGGAATCTTCTCAGGTTTTGGCCTGCCAAATGAGTTCTGTTATACTCACAGACACCATTCAAACAGTTTTAGAAACTTTAGGGTGTTTTCTATCCAAATCAAACAATTATATGCATATTCTAGTTACTGGGCAGGAGTAGTAACCAGATTAAATCGGGTACATTTTTTATCCGGCCGTGCAAATACTGCCCCCTATCCCCAACAGGTTAACTAAGGAAAGTCAGTTAACTTCTCTAGGGTAGGGGGCAGTATTTTGACATCCGGATGAAAGGCGCGCCCAAATTATACTGCCTGGTACTCAGGCTTAGAAGGTAGGATATGCATATAATTAGTAGATTTGGATAGAAAACACTCTGAAGTTTCTAAAACTGTTTGAATGATGTCTGTGAGAATAGCAGAACTCAACAACCTGAGAAAAATCCAACCAGGAAGTGTGGAAATCTGAGGTTTGTAGTTTTTAAGTGATTGCCTATACAGTATACAGTGACTTAGGGTTTATTTTGCACTTCCTAACGCTTCCACTAGATGTCAACAGTCTTTAGAACATTGTTTCATGCTTCTACTGTGAATATGGAGCGAACAAGAGGGCCTGGAAGTTGATGAGTGAGAAAATGACAAGAGCTCAGAGGCGCACGCTCACGTGAGCGTTAGCTGTGTTCCTTTTCTTTTCTGAAGACATTGGAATTGTCCGGTTGGAATATTATTGAAGTTTTATGTTAAAAAAGCCCTAAAGATTGATGCTATACATCGTTTGACATGTTTCTACAAATGTAAATATAACTTTTTTTGACTTTTTGTCATGAAATTTTGCACGCGCTTCCTGCATTTGGAGTAGTGGACTGAACGCGCGAACAAAAATGAGGTATTTGGACATAAATGATGGACTTTATCGAACAAAACAAACATTTATTGTGGACCTGGGATTCCTGGGAGTGCATTCTGATGAAGATCATCAAAGGTAAGTGAATATTTCTAATATTATTTCTGAGTTTTGTTGACTCCACAAAATGGAGGGTTTGGTTTCGTGTCTGAACGCTGTACTCAGATTATTGCAAAGTGTGCTTTCGCTGTAAAGTTTTTTTGAAATCTGACACAGCGGTTGCATTAAGGAGAAGTGTATCTATAATTCTTTGAATAACATTTTAATATTTTATCAACGTTTATGATGAGTATTTCTGTAAATTGATGTGCTCATTCACCAGATGTTTTGGAGGCAAAACATTTCTGAACATTACACGCCAATGTAAAATGTTTTTTTTTAATATAAATATGAACTTTATTGAGCAAAACATACATGTATTGTGTAACATGAAGTCCTATCAGTGCCATCTGATGAAGATCATCAAAGGTTAGTGATTCATTTTAGCTGTATTTATGGTTTTTGTGACGCCTCTCCTTGCTTGGAAAATGGCTGTGTGGTTTTTCTTGTATAAGTGCTGTCCTAACATAATCTAATGTTATGCTTTCGCCGTAAAGCCTTTTTGAAATCGGATAATGTGGTTGGATTAACGAGAAGTGTATCTTTAAAATGGGATATAATAGTTGTATGTTTGAGAAATTTGAATTATGAGATTTTTGTTGTTTTGAATTTGCCGCCCTGCTATTTCACTGGCTGTTGATTATTAGAGACACGCTAGCGTCCCACATACCCCAGAGAGGTTAAGAACAAATTCTTATTTACAAGGACAGCCTACTCCTTCCTCCCCATCGGGGAATAGAACCCCGGTCTCCCGCACGACACGGTGATTCTTTAGCTAAATATCCCAGTACTGTAGCCAACTCCCGATCGTCACGTTGTACAGTGCCATATTTTCCGTTCCATCCTAACGGAAACCCAGAGGGTTTTTTGTTTATCTTGTAATAAAAATACCATAATATTAATCAAATTATTTAATAAGCAACATTTCTGAAAATCAGTTCCATATACAATGTTCTTACAAAAAAGGTTTTGCATTCATTTAGTTGGTAGAGCATGGTGTTTGCAACGCTAGGGTTGTGGGTTCGATTCCCATGAGGGGCCAGTACAAAAAAAAATGCATGAAATGAAATGTATGCATTCACTACTGTAAGTCGCTCTGGATAAGAGCGTCTGCTAAATGACTAAAATGTAAATGTAAATGTAAATTCTCTAGTACAGCCACTATTGAAGGCTATCAAATGCTTCTCAAAGATGCCCTCTGGTGGTCAAACTAGCACCAACTACCATTAATGGTACCAGTGGTTGGCACTTAAATAACGTGCCACAGCAATCCGCGACACCCCGCAAGCTGGGACACAGTACCCTGCAACTTCTTAAAGGACGAACCATTGTATACGGTGCTGTGTGTTCACAAACTGAAGACTGAAGTTGCATCGGATTTAAGACCCCAGGCATTCTACACACCACACACTGCCCACGCTGAGTGGAAAGAGTTACTACACAACAGCAAGAGCATCAGGACGTTTGATTAACTGGTCCAGTCTCCCCCAGCATCCCAGAGACAGGAGCGAATGAGATTTTACATTTTTTTTCCCCTGATCTTCTTCAGACCTGAATCTCCTAGACAGCCGTGTGTGTGTGTGTGTGTGTGTCTGTGTGTGTGTGTGTGTGTGTGTGTCATCTGGTTTGAATAAAATCTCCAGTCAGATGTGGTTCCACCCATCGCTTCTTATAACTTCCCCTCTATACTCACTGAGATAAAACTGTTTTCACTGAGATAAAACTGTTTTCACTGAGATAAAACTGTTTTCACTGAGATAAAACTGTTTTCACTGACTCTCAAAGATCAAAACTTTCCCAGCACTCATTGCTATTCTTTGACGCCACTAACTGCTTAGAGAGAGTTAAGACGCTCATTTAGCTTTTCAGACTGTATAGCAACTGTTTTCATTTCATTTGAACCTTTATTCAGGTTACTCCAGTAGAGATTCATAAAAACAAGAAGATTATCTGTTTAAGACGGCAGCAACATGTCCGATCAACATGCTGGCCATTATAATTGTAATGAATTTAAAGAGAGAAGCAGAGAGAGAGAGAAGCAGAGAGAGATAAGCAGAGAGAGAAAGAAAGAAAGATAATGAGCGGGAGAGAACGAAAGAGAGAGAAGCCAGCACTTAAATTTACAAGCTCTTTCTGTGAGCACTGACTTGTTTTGTTTCTATGGTGACCTGGCCTTACACAGCTGACTGGTGTAACAGGGCTGATATACAATTATACTGAAGGGAGGGAGAGAAGGAGAAGAGAGTAAGGGAGTGAGAGAGTGAAGCAGACAAGAGGGACAGGGAGAGAGAGAGAGAGAGAGGCAGAGGAGAGGGACAGGGCGAAAGAGAGAGAGAGAGGCAGAGGAGAGGGACGGGGAGAGAGAGAGAGAGAGAGGCAGACGAGAGGGACAGGGCGAGAGAGAGAGAGAGAGGCAGACGAGAGGGACAGGGTGAGAGAGAGAGAGGCAGACGAGAGGGACGGGGAGAGAGAGAGAGGCAGAAGAGAGGGACAGGGCGAGAGAGAGAGAGAGGCAGACAAGAGGGACGGGGAGAGAGAGAGAGAGGCAGACGAGAGGGACGGGGAGAGATTGAGAGAGAGGCAGACGAGAGGGACAGGGCAAGAGAGAGAGAGAGGCAGACGAGAGGGACGGGGAGAGAGAGAGAGAGAGGCAGACAAGAGGGACGGGGAGAGAGAGAGAGGCAGACGAGAGGGACGGGGAGAGAGAGAGAGGCAGACGAGAGGGACAGGGCGAGAGAGAGAGAGAGGCAGACGAGAGGGACGGGGAGAGAGAGAGAGAGAGAGAGAGAGGCAGACGAGAGGGACGGGGAGAGAGAGAGAGGCAGAGGGGATGTATCTACTGTATTATTTGATGTTTTGAACATTCAGTATTACAACTAAATGAACATCCTCCTCTGTGCCCCTAATGAGACTTGGGTGGGCTGTATTCACAGAACATCCTCCTCTAAGGAGATGTTTCAAACCTTTTTTTGCGGAAACTTGAAAGGGGTCAAGATTTCATTCATCAGGCCTTTCTTAATTCCTTTATTCACCTGAAAGTGGAAGAGATCTGAGAGGGTTTATGACCTCTTCACAACTACAAAGAAAGTAGAAAGAGATTAACAGAGAGAGAGAGAGAGAGAGAGAGAGAGAGAGAGAGAGAGAGAGAGAGAGAGAAACCTAACCACTTCTGGGAAAATTGGAAAACACTAAACAAACAACAACAACACAAAGAGTTATCTATCCAAAATGGAGATGTATGGATAAACCACTTCTCCAATCTGTTTGGCTCTATAACAAAGAACAAACAGCAAAAACATATACTGTACATGATCAAATACAAATCTTACAATCAACTATTAAAGACTACCAGAACCCACTGGATTCTCCAATTAGATTGAATGAACTACAGGACAAAATACATTCCCTTCAATCCAAAAAGGCCTGTGGTGTTGATGGTATCCTCAATGAAATTATAAAATATACAGACCACAAATTCCATTTGACTATACTTAAACTCTTTAACATCATCCTTAGCTCTGGCATCTTCCCCAATATTTGGAACCAAGGACTGATCACCCCAATCCACAAAAGTTGAGACAAATTTGACCCCAATAACTACCGTGGAATATGCGGGAAAATCCTCTGCATTATCATTAACAACAGACTCGTACATTTCCTCAGTGATAAACAATGTACTGAGCAAATGTCATATTAGATTTTTACCAAATGATTGTACGACAGACCACGTATTCACCCTGCACACCTTAATTGACAAACAAACAAACCACAACAAATTCAAAGTCTTCTCATGCTTTGTTTATTTCAAAAAAGCTTCTGACTCAATTTGGCATGACGGTCTGATATAGAAATTGACGGAAAGCGGTATTGGGAGAAAAACATATGACATTATAAAATCCATGTACACAATCAACAAGTGTGCAGTTAACATTGGTAAAAAAAACACACATTTCTTTCCACAGGGCCGGGGGGTGAGACAGGGATGCAGCTTGAGCCCCACCCTCTTCAACATATATATCAACAAATTGGCGAGGACACTAGAACAATCTGCAGCACCTAGCCTCAACCCTAGTAGAATCAGATCTGGTGCTTTTGTCATCAACCAAGGAGGGCCTGCAGCAACACCTAGATATTTTGTACAGATTCTGTCAGACCTGGGGCCTGACAGTAAATCTCAGAGACAAAAATAATGTTGCTCCAAAAAAGGTCCAGTTGCCTGGACCACAAATACAAATTCTATCTAGACACCCATTGCCCTAGAGCACACAAAAAACTATACATAACTCGGCCTAAATATCAGCTCCACAGGTAACTTCCACAAAGCTGTGAACGATCTGAGAGACAAGGCAAGAAAGGACTTCGACGCCATCAAAAGAAACATAACATTTGACAAACCATTTAGGATCTGTCTAAAAATACTTGAATCAGTTATAGAACCCATTGCCCTTTATGGTTGTGAGGTCTGGGGTCCGCTCACCAACCAAGAATTCTCAAAATGGGACAAAGACCAAACTGAGGCTCTGCATGCAGAATTCTGCCCAAATATCCTCTGTGTACAACGTAAAACACCAAATGATGCGTGCAAAGCAGATTTAGGCCGATACCCACTAATTATCAAAATCCAGAAAAGAGCCGTTGAATTCTACAACCACCTAAAAGGAAGTGATTCCCAAACCTTCCATAACAAAGCCACCACCTACAGAGAGATGAACTTGTTCCCAAACACAAACAGACCCCACAGAGCCCAGGACAGCAACACAATTAGACCCAACCAAATCATGAGAAAGCAAAAAGATAATTAGTTGACAATTTGCAAAGAATTAAGAAAAAAAAGCTATATGTAAACATTATTAAAGTGGCATTATTAAAGTGACTAGTTATCAATTTATTAAAACCTCTTAACCTGATTCCACTACTCAGCTGTTCACACCTGATTCCACTACTCAGCTGTTCACACCTGATTCCACTACTAAGCTGTTCACACCTGATTCTACTACTCAGCTGTTCAACCTGATTCCAATACTCAGCTGTTCACACCCGATTCCACTACTCAGCTGTTCACACCTGATTTCACTACTCAGCTGTTCACACCTGATTCCACTATTCAGCTGTTCAACCTGATTCCATTTCTCAGCTGTTCAACCTGATTCCACTACTCAGCTGTTCACACCTGATTCCACTACTCAGCTGTTCACACCTGATTCTACTACTCAGCTGTTCAACCTGATTCCACTAGTCAGCTGTTCACACCCGATTCCACTACTCAGCTGTTCACACCTGATTCCACTATTCAGCTGTTCAACCTGATTCCACTACTCAGCTGTTCAACCTGATTCCACTACTCAGCTGTTCACACCTGATTCCACTACTCAGCTGTTCACACCTGATTCTACTACTCAGCTGTTCAACCTGATTCCACTAGTCAGCTGTTCACACCCGATTCCACTACTCAGCTGTTCACACCTGATTCCACTATTCAGCTGTTCAACCTGATTCCACTACTCAGCTGTTCAGCCTGATTCCACTACTCAGCTGTTCAGCCTGATTCCACTACTCAGCTGTTCAACCTGATTCCACTACTCAGCTGTTCTACCTGATTCCACTATTCAGCTGTTCAACCTGATTCCACTACTCAGCTGTTCAACCTGATTCCACTACTCAGCTGTTCAGCCTGATTCCACTACTCAGCTGTTCAGCCTGATTCCACTACTCAGCTGTTCACACCTGATTCCACTACTCAGCTGTTCAACCTGATTCCACTACTCAGCTGTTCACACCTGATTCCACTACTCAGCTGTTCACACCTGATTCCACTACTCAGCTGTTCACACCTGATTCTACTACTCAGCTGTTCACACCTGATTCCACTACTCAGCTGTTCACACCTGATTCCACTACTCAGCTGTTCACACCTGATTCCACTACTCAGCTGTTCAACCTGATTCCACTACTCAGCTGTTCTACCTGATTCCACTACTCAGCTGTTCACACCTGATTCCACTACTCAGCTGTTCAACCTGATTCCACTACTCAGCTGTTCACACCTGATTCCACTACTCAGCTGTTCAACCTGATTCCACTATTCAGCTGTTCAACCTGATTCCACTACTCAGCTGTTCAACCTGATTCCACTACTCAGCTGTTCACACCTGATTCCACTACTCAGCTGTTCACACCTGATTCCACTACTCAGCTGTTCACACCTGATTCCACTACTCAGCTGTTCACACCTGATTCTACTACTCAGCTGTTCAACCTGATTCCACTACTCAGCTGTTCACACCTGATTCCACTACTCAGCTGTTCACACCTGATTCCACTACTCAGCTGTTCACACCTGATTCTACTACTCAGCTGTTCAACCTGATTCCACTACTCAGCTGTTCACACCTGATTCCACTACTCAGCTGTTCACACCTGATTCCACTACTCAGCTGTTCACACCTGATTCTACTACTCAGCTGTTCAACCTGATTCCACTACTCAGCTGTTCAGCCTGATTCCACTACTCAGCTGTTCACACCTGATTCCACTACTCAGCTGTTCAACCTGATTCCACTACTCAGCTGTTTTTATACTACCTTGATGCCCATGGCACAGGGTAATACTGAACGTATTATTAAGAAACACTATCTTACCTCTGAGTGTATGAACAATACTCCACCACCTATTCTGCCTTCTTCTTTTGATGATTTAGTTGATAACTTTAATAGCAAATTACGGGCAACCATTGCTGCCAAAGCTCCTGTAAAATTGTACAAGGACACATCCAAATGGAGATTCCCTTGGATGAGTGAGGAAACGAATCAATTAAAGAGAAACTGCTGAAAGGCAGAGCGGAACTGTAGAAAGTCAAAGTTGCATTTCCATTATGATATTCTGAGAGAGCACCATGGCATATATAACAAGGCCATTAGAAATGCCTGATGGGCTCATTTTACCAACTCACTATTAATCAGAATAATAAGAGAGAGCTCTTCTCCACCGTTGGATGGCCTGATGAATCCTAACCCCCTCAAACCTATGTGAACTTTCCTCCACATCTAAATGATGATGAGTTCACTGCACATTTCGGAGGTAAGATAACCTCTCTAGGGTAGGTGGCACCAAATCGTCCCACCTACGTAACAGCCAGTGGAATCCTGTGGCACGTTATTCAAATACCTTAGAAATGCTATTACTTCAATTTCTCAAACATATGACTATTTTACAGCATTTTAAAGACAAGACTCTCGTTAATCTAACCACACTGTCCGATTTCAAAAAGGCTTTACAACGAAAGCACAACATTAGATTATGTCAGCAGAGTACCCAGCCAGAAATAATCAGACACCCATTTTTCAAGCTAGCATATAATGTCACAAAAACCCAGAAGACAGCTAAATGCAGCACTAACCTTTGATGATCTTCATCAGATGACACACCTAGGACATTATGTTATACAATACATGCATGTTTTGTTCAATCAAGTTCATATTTATATCAAAAACCAGCTTTTTACATTAGCATTTGACGTTCAGAACTAGCATACCCCCCACAAACTTCCTGCGAATTTACTAACAATTTACTAAATCACTCACGATAAACGTTCACAAAAAGCATAACAATTATTTTAAGAATTATAGATACAGAACTCCTCTATGCACTCGATATGTCCGATTTTAAAATAGCTTTTTGGTGAAAGCACATTTTGCAATATTCTAAGTAGATAGCCCGGCATCACAGCTAGCTATTTAGACACCCAGCAAGTTTAGCCTTCACCAAACTCCGATTTACTATTAGAAAAGTTTGATTACCTTTGGTGTTCTTTGTCAGAATGCACTCCCAGGACTTCTACTTCAATAACAAATGTTGGTTTGGTCCCAAATAATCCATTGTTATATCCAAACAGCGGCGTTTTGTTCGTGCTTTCAAGAGGGTACGTTTTTTATCCGGCCGTGTAAATACTGCCCTCTAGCCCTAACAGGATAACCAACATTAGGCTGGCTATCAAGTCAAGCAAGACCTGATGAGAAGTTTGATGATGATATGCGCCCTAGCCAACCACGCAAAGGCACTATGGAGTTATTTTCCCTGGTTGACACAGACATGCTCAGGAAAGTGACATCACAACTTAGGTATAGAGGACTTCGTCCCAGGTATAGAGGATTACGTCCCAGGTATATAGGATAATGTCCCAGCTATATAGGACTATGTCCCAGGTATAGAGGACTACGTCCCAGGTATATAGGACTACGTCCCAGGTATAGAGGACTACGTCCCAGGTATATAGGACTACGTCCCAGGTATAGAGGACTACGTCCCAGGTATATAGGACTACGTCCCAGGTATATAGGACTGTGTCCCAGGTATAGAGGACTACGTCCCAGGTATATAGGACTAAGTCCCAGGTATAGAGGACTACGTCCCAGGTATATAGGACTACGTCCCAGGTATATAGGACTACGTCCCAGGTATATAGGACTACGTCCCAGGTATATAGGACTAAGTCCCAGGTATAGAGGACTACGTCCCAGGTATAGAGGACTACGTCCCAGGTTTAGAGGACTACGTCCCAGGTATATAGGACTAAGTCCCAGGTATAGAGGACTACGTCCCAGGTATAGAGGACTACGTCCCAGGTATAGAGGACTACATCCCAGGTATAGAGGACTACGTCCCAGGTATATAGGACTATGTCCCAGGTATAGAGGACTACGTCCCAGGTATATAGGACTACGTCCCAGGTATAGAGGACTACGTCCCAGGTATATAGGACTACGTCCCAGGTATAGAGGACTACGTCCCAGGTATAGAGGACTACGTCCCAGGTATAGAGGACTACGTCCCAGGTATATAGGACTACGTCCCAGGGATAGAGGACTACGTCCCAGGTATAAAGGACTACGTCCCAGGTATATAGGACTACGTCCCAGGTATAAAGGATCAATAGGACTATGGGAAAGTGACAGCCGTATTACTTGTAACATGGCTAACATATCATGGTCCGTAACTACTGCGATGGTATATTTAAGTATTCTGTATGTATTCTGAAAAGCGCTTTAAACATCCCATGTGGATCAGAAGTGTGTTGGTCAGGCTAGCAGATAATCCTACCGGCCCACAGGAACCTCTAACACTAGAGAGTCAGAAGGGCTATTAATCTGATCCATATATTTTAGTCTCTTCCAACATGGTTTTCTAAATTCCGCCACAGGCCTGTTTAGTAGATCAGTCCGGCTCTGGTGTCTGTTAACACGTGTCCTCTGATCTAGTCTGCTGTTAGTACTGATCCTCCCTGGCCGAGTCCTGCCCCTGGCGCCAGATTACATTACTGTCTCAGGCTTCCTTCCTTCCTGAGATAGACGGAGAGAGGGACTGTATAGACAGAGGATCAAGTTACAGGGAGGGGGAGATGACTGGAAGTGGATATTCCTGTATTCTGTCCTCTTGTCATTCCAATGGGATGGGTATTTCTGTAGGGATGGGTATTTCTGTAGGGATGGGTATTTCTGTAGGGATGAGTATTTCTGTATTCTGTCCTCTTGCCATTCAGAATCAGAATCAGCTGTATTCACCAAGAACATTTGCACATACTAGTGATAGACAACATGCTCAGAATGTTACCTGCTGATATGGTGCTGCTAGACAACATACTCAGAATGTTACCTGGTGATATGGTGCTGATACACAACATACTCAGAATCCTACTTGGTGATATGGTGCTGCTAGTGTTAGAAAACATACTCAGAATGTTACCTGGTGATACGGTGCTGCTAGTGATAGACAACATACTCAGAATGTTACCTGGTGATATGGCGCTGCTAGACAACATACTCAGAATGTTACCTGGTGATATGGTGCTGCTAGACAACATACTCAAAATGTTACCTGGTGATATGGTGCTGCTAGACAACATACTCAGAATGTTACCTGGTGATATGGTGCTGCTAGACAACATACTCAGAATGTTACCTGGTGATATGGTGCTGCTAGTGATAGACAACATACTCAGAATGTTACCTGGTGATATGGTGCTGCTAGACAACATACTCAGAATGTTACCTGGTGATATGGTGCTGCTAGACAACACACTCAGAATGTTACCTGGTGATATGGTGCTGCTAGACAACACACTCAGAATGTTACCTGGTGATATGGTGCTGCTAGTGATAGACAACATATTCAGAATGTTACCTGGTGATATGGTGCTGCTAGACAACATACTCAGAATGTTACCTGGTGATATGGTGCTGCTAGTGATAGACAACATACTCAGAATGTTACCTGGTAATATGGTTCTGCTAGTGATAAACAACATACTCAGAATGTTACCTGGTGATATGGTGCTGTTAGTGATAGACAACATACTCAGAATGTTACCTGGTGATATGGTGCTGCTAGACAACATACTCAGAATGTTACTTGGTGATATGGTGCTGCTAGACAACATACTCAGAATGTTACCTGGTGATATGGTGCTGCTAGACAACATACTCAGAATGTTACCTGGTGATATGGTGCTGCTAGACAACATACTCAGAATGTTACCTGGTGATATGGTGCTGCTAGACAACATACTCAGAACGTTACCTGGTGATATGGTGCTGCTAGACAACATACTCAGAATGTTACCTGGTGATATGGTGCTGCTAGAAAACATACTCAGAATGTTACCTGGTGATATGGTGCTGCTAGACAACATAGTCAGAATGTTACCTGGTGATATGGTGCTGTTAGACAACACACTCAGAATGTTACCTGGTGATATGGTGCTGCTAGTGATAAACAACATACTCAGAATGTTACCTGGTGATATGGTGCTGTTAGTGATAGACAACATACTCAGAATGTTACCTGGTGATATGGTGCTGCTAGACAACATACTCAGAATGTTACCTGGTGATATGGTCCTGCTAGACAACATATTCAGAATGTTACCTGGTGATATGGTGCTGCTAGACAACATACTCAGAATGTTACCTGGTGATATGGTGCTGCTAGTGATAGACAACATACTCAGAATGTTACCTGGTGATATGGTGCTGCTAGACAACATACTCAGAATGTTACCTGGTGATATGGTGCTGCTAGACAACATACTCAGAATGTTACCTGGTGATATGGTGCTGCTAGTGGTAAACAACATACTCAGAATGTTACCTGGTGATATGGTGCTGTTAGTGATAGACAACATACTCAGAATGTTACCTGGTGATATGGTGCTGCTAGACAACATACTCAGAATGTTACCTGGTGATATGGTGCTGCTAGTGATGGACAACATACTCCAAATGTTACCTGGTGATATGGTGCTGCTAGTGATAGACAACATACTCAGAATATTACCTGGTGATATGGTGCTGCTAGACAACATACTCAGAATGTTACCTGGTGATATGGTGTTGCTAGTGATAAACATACTCAGAATGTTACCTGGTGATATGGTGCTGCTGGACAACACACTCAGAATGTTACATGGTGATATGGTGCTGTTAGTGATAGACAACATACTCAGAATGTTACCTGGTGATATGGTGCTGCTCGTGATAGACAACATACTCAGAATGTTACCTGGTGATATGGTGCTGTTAGTGATTGACAACATACTCAGAATGTTACCTGGTGATATGGTGCTGCTAGACAACATACTCCGAATGTTACCTGGTGATATGGTGCTGCTAGTGATAGACAACATACTCAGAATGTTACCTGGTGACATGGTGCTGCTAGTGATAGACAACATTTACAGACAGAACACAGACAACAGAGTTTAAATAAAGTTTACCTACATTATATACAACTACTGTCGGTGGGATGAACACAGAGCTATAAGAGAATGAGTAGATATACAACTGTACTGTGGGTGTAAAGTTGATATACAGTGGATTATAAGGATGATATACAGTGGATTATATGGCTGATATACAGTGGATTATAAGGATGATATACAGTGGATTATATGGCTGATATACAGTGGATTATAACGTTGATGTACAGTGGATAATATGGCTGATATACAGTGGATTATATGGCTGATATACAGTGGATTATAAGGTTGATATACAGTGGATTATAAAGTTGATATACAGTGGATTATAAAGTTGATATACAGTGGATTATACAGCTGATATACAGTGGATTATAAAGTTGATATACAGTGGATTATAAGGTTGATATACAGTGGATTATAAAGTTGATATACAGTGGATTATAATGTTGATATACAGTGGATAATACGGCTGATATACAGTGGATTATAAGGTTGATATACAGTGGATTATAAACTTGAAATACAGTGGATTATAAAGTTGATATACAGTGGATTATAAGGTTTATATAAAGTGGATTATAAAATTGATATACAGTGGATTATATGGCTGATATACAGTGGATTATATGGCTGATATACAGTGGATAATATGGCTGATATACAGTGGATTATACGGCTGATATACACTGGATTATACGGTTGACATACAGTGGATTATAAGGTTGATATACAGAAGATTATAAGGTTGATATACAGAGGATTATAAAGTTGATATACAGTGGATTATACGGCTGATATACAGTGGATTATGCGGCTGATATACAGTGGGTATACGGTTGATATACAGTGGATTATAAAGTTGATATAGAGTGGATTATAAAGCTGATTTACAGTGGATTAAAAAGTTGATTTACATTGGATTATAAAGTTGATATACAGTGGATTATAAGGTTGATATACAGTGGATTATACGGTTGATATACAGTGGATTACGCGGCTGACATACAGTGGATATACGGTTGATGTACAGTGGATTATAAAGTTGAAATAGAGTGGATTATAAAGTTGATTTACAGTGGATTAAAAAGTTGATTTACAGTGGATTATAAAGCTGATATACAGTGGATTATTAGGCTGATATACGGTGGATTATAAAGGTGATATACAGTGGATTATATGGCTGATATACAGTGGATTATAAGGTTGATATACAGTGGATTATACAGCTGATATACAGTGGATTATACAGCTGATATACAGTGGATTATACAGCTGATTTACAGTGGATTATACGGCTGATATACAGTGGATTATACGGCTGATATACAGTGGATTATAAGGGTGATATACAGTGGATTATAAGGTTGATATACAGTGGATTATAACGTTGATGTACAGTGGATAATATGGCTGATATACAGTGGATTTTAAGGTTGATATACAGTGCATTATAAGGTTGATATACAGTGGATTATACGGCTGATATACAGTGGATTATAAAGTTGAAATACAGTGGATTATAAGGTTGATATAGAGTGGATTATAAGGTTGATATACAGTGGATTATACGGCTGACATACAGTGGATTATAAAGATGATATACAGCGGATTATATGGCTGATATACAGTGGATTATACGGTTGATATACAGTGGATTATACGGCTGATATACAGTGGATTATAAGGTTGATATACAGTGGAATATAAAGTTGATATACAGTGGATTAGAAGGTTTATATACAGTGGATTAGAAAGTTGATATACAGTAGGTATACGGCTGATATACAGTGGATTATAACGTTGATGTACAGTGGCTATATACAGGAAGTACCAGGTAATAACATGGCTATATACAGGAAGTACCAGGTAATAACATGGCTATATACAGGGAGTACCAGGTAATAACATGGCTATATACAGGGAGTGCCAGGTAATAACATGGTTATATACCGGGAGTACCAGGTAATAACATGGCTATATAAAGGGAGTACCAGGTAATAACATGGTTATATACAGGGAGTACCAGGTAATAACATGGCTATATAAAGGGAGTACCAGGTAATAACCTGGTTATATACCGGGAGTACCAGGTAATAACATGGCTATATAAAGGGAGTACCAGGTAATAACATGGTTATATACAGGAAGTACCTGGTAATAACATGGCTATATACAGGGAGTACCAGGTAATAACATGGCTATATACTGGGAGTACCAGTACTGAGTCCATTTGCAGGGGTATGAGGTAATAACATGGCTAAATACAGGAAGTCCCAGTACTGAGTCCATTTGCAGGAGTATGAGGTAATAACATGGCTATATACAGGAAGTCCCAGTACTGAGTCCATTTGCAGGAGTATGAGCTAATTGAGGTAGCTATGTACATACAGGTAGAGGTAAAGTGACTAGACAACAGGATAGATCATTGACAGTAGCTGCAGCTTATGCGGAGTTTGAAAGTGTGTGTGTGTGTGTGTGTGTGTGTGTGTGTCGTGCTATGTGTGTGTCGGCGTATGGTGTGTGTGTGTGTGTGTGTGTGTGTGTGTGTGTGTGTGAATGTGAATGCGTGTGTGTGTGTGTGTGTGTGTGTGTGTGTGTGTGTGTGTGTGTGTGTGTTTGTGAGGCTTCACAGTCCCCGCTGTGTATTTTTATCTGTTTTTCAATCTAATTTTACTGCTTGCATCAGTTACATGATGTGGAATGTAGTCATGTCTCTATGTAGTACTGTGCTGCTCCCATAGTCTGTTCTGGACTTGGGGACTGTGAAGAGACCTCTGTTGGCATGTCTTGTGGGGTATGGATGGGTGTCTGAGCTGTGTGCCAGTAGTTTAAACAGACCTCTGGGGGCATGTCTTGTGGGGTATGCATGGGTGTTTGAGCTGTGTGCCAGTAGTTTAAACAGACCTCTGTTGGCATGTCTTGTGGGGTATGGATGGGTGTCTGAGCTGTGTGCCAGTAGTTTAAACAGACCTCTGGGGGCATGTCTTGTGGGGTATGCATGGGTGTTTGAGCTGTGTGCCAGTAGTTTAAACAGACAGCTCGGTGCATTCAGCAAGGCAATACCTCTCATAAATACAAGCAGTGATGCAGTCAATCTCTCCACCCCGCTGAGCCAAGAGAGATTGACATGCATATATTGTTAATATTACCTCCCTGTGTACATCCAAGGGCCAGCCGTGCTGCTTTGATCTAACCAATTGCAATATCCCTAAGTCCCTCTTTCTGGCACTTGACCATATGATTGGACAGTAGACCAGGTGCAACAAAACTAGGGCCTGTAGGACCTGCCTTGTTAAGAAGGCAGAGTAGCGCTTTATTATGGACAGACGTCTCCCCATCCTAGCTACTGTTGTTTTGACCATGACAGTTGCTCAATTTCCTAATTATTCATTTACAATATTTAGTTAAGATTTAGTGAATGATTTGTCCCAAATACAATGCTTTTGAACATATTTAGGACCAGATTATTTCCTTACATTTTACATTTTAGTCATTTAGCAGATGCTCTTATTCAGAGCGACTTACAGTAGTGAATTCAGGTATTTCAGCCACACCCGTTGCTGACAGGTGAATAAAATAGAGCACACAGACATGCAATCTCCATAGACAAACATTGGCAGTAGAATGGCCTTACTGAAGAGCTCAGTGACTTTCAACGTGGCACCGTCATAGGATGCCACCTTTCCAACAAGTCAGTTTGTAAAATGTCTGCCCTGCTAGAGCTACCCCGGTCAACTGTAAGTGCTGTTATTGTGAAGTGGAAACGTCTAGGAGCAACAAGGGCTCAGCCGTTAAGTGGTAGCCACACAAGCTCACAGAATGGGACCACCGAGTACTCGTTGCAACACTCACTACCGAGTTTCAAACTGCCTCTGGAAGCAACGTCAGCACAATAACTGTTTGTCAGGGGGCTTCATCACATGGGTTTCCATGGCCGAGAAGGATTGGTGTAAAGCTCGCTGCCATTGGACTCTGGAGCAGTGGAAACGCGTTCTCTGGAGTGATGAATCACGCTTCACCATCTGGCAGTCTGACAGACGAATCTGGGTTTGGCGGATGCCAGGAGAACTCTACCTGCCCCAATACATAGTGCCAACTGTAAAGTTTGGTGGAGGAGGAATAATGGTCTGGGGCTGTTTTTCATGGTTCGGGCCCCTTAGTTCCAGTGAAGGGAAATCTTAACGTTACAGCATATAATGACATTGTAGATGATTCTGTGCTTCCAACTTTATGGCAACAGTTTGGAGAAGGCCCTTTCCTCTTTCAGCATGACAATGCCCCCGTGGACAACGAGAGGTCCATACAGAAATGGTTTATCGAGATTGGTGCGGAAGAACTTGACTGGCCTGCACAGAGCCATGACCTCATCACCATCGAACACCTTTTGGGATGCGAGCCAGCCCTAATCGCCCAACATCAGTGCCCGACCTAACAAATGCTCTTGTGGCTGAATGGAAGCAAATCCCAGCAGCAATGTTCCAACATCTAGTGTAAAGCCTTCCGAGAAGATTGGACTCTGTTACAGCAGACCAACTCCATTTTAATGCCCATGATTTTGGAATGAGATGTTGGACGAGCAGTTGTCCACATACTTTTGGCCATGTAGTGTATGTACTCCTTTCGTCCAAGAGGGTGAGGGCAGCAATAGAGATATCTGTGAGTCTGCCTTTTAAGCATTTCCTGGCTATAGATGTGAGTTCTTCAGGGCGATAGTCATTTAGGCAGGTTACCTTGGTGTTCTTGGGCACAGGGACTATGGTGGTCTACTTGAAACATGTAGGTATTACAGACTCTGTCAGGGAGAGGTTGAAAATGTCAGTGAAGACCCTTTGCCAGCTGGTCAGCTCGCAGTACACGTCCTGGTAATCCGACTGCAGTAACGCAGAACGTCCAGAGAATCCGACTCGCTGAAGTAGAAATGTTTAATTCAAAATCGAGGTTAGTGATCTCTTTCTTGATGTCCAGAAGTCTGTTTTCAGTCATAGGAAATGATGGCAGAGATGTTATGCACACAAAAAAAAGTTAAGATCAGTGTAAAATAAAACAACCAAGAAATAAACAGCTGCTATTCACTTCCATCTTATCCTTCAGAGTGCTTGTTCACACAAAGATGGGGAGACTTTGAGCGTCTGATTCCTCTTTCTCTGAGGATCTTTGGTAGAATCAGGGATTTTTTTGTTTTTACATTATTTAGTTTTTTTTATTACATTTTTTACATTTTTCTGCCATTTAAATCCTAGATTGGGATGCCTAAGAGTTTTATCGGGCTGTCTAAGAGTTTTATCGGCCGTCTAAGAGTTTTATCGGGCCGTCTAAGAGTTTTATCGGGCCGCATAAGAGTTTTATCGGGCCGTCTAAGAGTTTTATCGGGCCGCCTGTCACGGTTGTCGTCAACGAAGGAGGACCAAAACGCAGCAGGTACGTGTAGGCTCATCTTGACTTTTATTAACTTTCAAAATGAACGTACAAAAATAACAAAACACGAACGATCAACAAAAAACAGTCTGGTAAGGCACAAGGCGAAATACAGAACACCCCACCGAACCAGGACCAAGCAGCGGGAGGAAAAGGAGCGCGAGAGATGGGCTCGCGAGGGGAAGGAGTTCTGGACCTGGGAGGAGATCATGTTGGGGAAAGGACCCTGGCGGAAGGATTCCCAGGTCGAGGAGGTAAAGCCAGCCGGTAGACGGAGTCGCAGGCGGCGGTCGAGGAGGCCCAGAAAACACCCCCAAGAAAATGTTTTTGGGGGGGCTAATGGGGTGGTCCGGAAGGGCAGAGGAAGAGCCCAGACCACTGCTCTCGTGGGGGATGACGGCGGAGGAAGAGACGGAGATGAGGCAGTTGATTGAGGACCTGCAGAGGGAAGATCTGGAGGAGGAGCCATGGTATGCGGAGTTGCGCGCTGTGTCGCCAGTGCGCCCGCACAGCCCGGTGCGTCCGGTGGACATGCCCAGCACATGCCGTGCTAGGATGGGCATCCAGCCAGGACGAGTGGCTAAACCGGCTCCACGCTTCAGGTCACCAGTGCGTGTTCACAGTCCTGTCTGGCCCGTTCCTGTTCTCCGCACCAAGCCCACGGTGCGTGTCCCCAGTCCTGTCCGGCCCGTCCCTGCTCCCCGCACCAGGTTAGTGGTGCGTGTCCCCAGTCCTGTCTGGCCCGTCCCTGCTCCCCGCACCAGGTTAGTGGTGCGTGTCCCCAGTCCTGTCCGGCCCGTCCCTGCTTCCCGCACCAGGTTAGTGGTGCGTGTCCCCAGTCCGGCCCGGCCCGTTCCTGCTCCCCGCATCAGGTTAGTGGTGCGTGTCCCCAGTCCTGTCCGGCCCGTCCCTGCTCCCCGCACCAGGTTAGTGGTGCGTGTCCCCAGTCCTGTCCGGCCCGTCCCTGCTCCCCGCACCAGGTTAGTGGTGCGTGTCCCCAGTCCTGTCCGGCCCGTCCCTGCTCCCCGCACCAGGTTAGTGGTGCTTGTCCCCAGTCCTGTCCGGCCCATTCCTGTTCCCCGCACCAAGCCCACGGTGCGTGTCCATAGTTCTGTCCGGCCTGTTCCTGTTCCCCGCACCAAGCCCACGGTGCGTGTCCATAGTCCTGTCCGGCCCGTTCCTGTTCCGGTCGACGGCTCCGCTCCGGAGCCTGAGCATGCCGCACCACAGTGGTCCAGTCCGGGCCAGAGGGGTAGGGTTAAGGTGAAGGCGGGGGAGAGAACACGCCCGGGGCCAGAGCCTCCACCGAGGGTGAGGCGCCCACCCGGGTCCCCCCCCCTAATAGACTTAAGTTTGGTGCGCCGGGAGTACGCACCGTTGGGGGGGGGGTTCTGTCACGCCCTGACCAGGTGTACTCGGGTATTTTGGGTCAGGGTGTGTCATGTTGGGTATTTTTCCTTGGTTTGTTTTATGTTTACGTTTTAGCCTTGTGTTGGCTCTAGGTGGGTTATTTCTATGTTGGGTTCTGTCGATTCCCAATCAGAGACAGCTGTCGCTAATTGTCTCTGATTGGGATCACATTTAAGTTGCTGTTTTCCCCACGCTGTTGGTGGGGTGTTGTCTCTTTGTTTGAGCACGTAACGTCTCGGCATTTTTCTTGATTTTTGTGTACATGTTTAATTCCAGTGTGTTGAATAAACATGTGTTCGCTCCCAGCTGCGTTTTGGTCCGCTTCCTCGTCACCAGGCGACGAACGTTACACCGCCTAAAAGTTTTATCAGGCCGTCTGAGAGTTTTATCGGGCCGTCTAAGAGTTTTATCGGGCCGCATAAGAGTTTTATCGGGCCGTCTAAGAGTTTTATCGGGCCGCCTAAGAGTTTTATCGGGCCGCCTAAGAGTTTTATCGGGCCGCCTAAGAGTTTTATCGGGCCGCCTAAGAGTTTTATCGGGACGTCTAAGAGTTTTATCGGGCCGTCTAAGAGTTTTATCAGGCCGCCTAAGAGTTTTATCGGGCTGCCTAAGAGTTTTATCGGGCTGCCTAAGACCAAACAGTGTAAATAATTGTTTTATACACTTTTGGGATGGAAAAACACAGCACAATCTTACTCATGTTATCTGATTTAATAAGCAGTGTGTGTTTGCTATCAGTGTGTGTTTGCCATCTGTGTGTTTGCCATCAGGTTCTCTCTGCCCAGAGATAGGTGCCATCTGCCCAGAGATAGATGCCATCTGCCCAGAGATAGGTCCTCTCTGCCCAGAGATAGGTCCTCTCTGCCCAGAGATAGGTGCCATCTGCCCAGAGATAGGTCCTCTCTGCCCAGAGATAGGTTCTCTCTGCCCAGAGATAGGTTCTCTCTGCCCAGAGATAGGTTCTCTCTGCCCAGAGATAGGTCCTCTCTGCCCAGAGATAGGTTCTCTCTGCCCAGAGATAGGTTCTCTCTGCCCAGAGATAGGTGCCATCTGCCCAGAGATAGATGCCATCTGCCCCGAGATAGGTCCTCTCTACCCAGAGATAGGTTCTCTCTGCCCAGAGATAGGTCCTCTCTGCCCTGCCCAGAGATAGGTGCCAGGCTGGCTCTGTATTAACACTCCAGCTCAGTAGGCTATTTCCAAAAACTCTCCTGATTAGAATTCAAAAACCCCAGTCATGAGATTTTGGATGACAGTAATTGGCCAGCCAAATGACCGCAGTCTCGGTATTAACTGTTCAAATATCAAAACAATATATATATATATATATATATATATACACTGAACAAAAACATAAACACGACATTTGACTGAGTTACAGTTCATATAAGGTAATCAGTCAATTCATTAGGCCCTAATCTATGGAGTTCACATGACTGGGAATACAGCTATGCATCTGTTGGTCACGCATACCTTTAAAAACAAGGTAGGAGTGTGGATCAGAAGACCAGTCAGTACTGTCATCAAGTTGTTAAAAGTCCACGTTACCACAAAAACGGACTAGACCGCACGAACGCCCAGCTGTCCCATTTATATATATATATATATATATATATATATATATATATATATATATATATAAAAATATATGAGATCAACTTTCAACTCAGATCAAGTTTCAAATGAGATGTTAAAGTGTAAAAGGTCCTAGAACTGAGCCACTGTATTTAACCCGGAAATATTCAGAGAATTTACTATCCTCCTAATAGTTGCTTTTAGTTGTTCTATGTCTTGTTATACAACAGCTCAAACTAATGTTTTATTCACAATAAATGAAATCAATCATTTTGTGCAGAACAATTAGTTTGATCCCTGTCCCTGTCTTTTGATGTGATTGGTTAAGCCTGGATTATCCTGTCTGTGTCTTCTCAAGGTGCAAAAACACATCACATCAAACATGTCTTTGAAAGATGAATGTTGCTGAGGATCAGAAGACGTAGTTAGGAGAGAATCACTCCTCTGAACTAGACACACTGCTCCCTGATCCAACACGTTTCACTTAATCCTGCATGTTGGCGCTCGGTGCCTAAGAATTCACTGTAACCTGCAATCACACCTGCAACCCTGTACATGTGACAATTAAACACTCTGAAATCTGAAAGATTAGCTTCTCACACACTCTTGATGTTCCACACACACACACACACACACACACACACACACACACACACACACACACACACACACACACACACACACACACACACACACACCCTTTGAAGCAGGGAGCTATTATTTCCATTTGGTTAGCACCTGGGGTATAGCAGAGTATAGTACTGTATACTATAGCAGAGTATAGTGCGGTATACTATAGCAGAGTATAGTACTGTAAACTATAGCAGAGTATAGTACTATATACTATAGCAGAGAATAGTACTATATACTATAGAATAGTATAGTACTGTACACTATAGCAGAGTATAGTACTGTCTACTATAGCAGAGTATAGTACTGTATACTATAGCAGAGTATAGTACTGTATACTATAGCAGAGTATAGTACTGTATACTATAGCAGAGTATAATACTGTATACTATAGCAGAGTATAGTGCTGTATACTATAGCAGAGTATAGTACTGTAAACTATAGCAGAGTATAGTACTATATACTATAGCAGAGTATAGTACTGTACACTATAGCAGAGTATAGTACTGTATACTATAGCAGAGTATAGTGTTGTATACTATATCGGAGTATAGTACTGTAAACTATAGCAGAGTATATTACTATATACTATAGCAGAGTATAGTACTGTATACTATAGCAGAGTATAGTACTGTATACTATAGCAGAGTATAGTACTGTATACTATAGCAGAGGATAGTACTGTAAACTATAGCAGAGTATAGTACTATATACTATAGCAGAGTATATTACTGTGTACTATAGCAGAGTATAGTACTGTCTACTATAGCAGAGTATAGTACTATATACTATAGCAGAGAATAGTACTGTATACTATAGCAGAGTATAGTACTGTAAACTATACCAGAGTATAGTACTGTACACTATAGCAGAGGATAGCAATGTATAAATAAAATAAAATCTAGTTTTATTAGTCACATAGCCAAATAAAACAGGTGTAGACCATAAAGTGAAATGCTTACTAACAAACCCCTAACCAACAATGCAGTTCAAAAACGAATAGGAATAAGAAATAAAAGTAACAAGTAATTAAAGAGCAGCAGTAAAATAACAATGTGGAGGCTATATACAGGGGGTACCGGTACAGAGTCAATGTGGAGGCTATATACAGGGGGTACCGGTACAGAGTCAATGTGGAGGCTATATACAGGGGGTACCGGTACAGAGTCAATGTGGAGGCTATATACAGGGTGTACCGGTACAGAGTCAATGTTGAGGCTATATACAGGGGGTCCCGGTACAGAGTCAATGTGGAGGCTATATACAGGGGTCCCGGTACAGAGTCAATATGGAGGCTATATACAGGGGGTACCGGTAGAGAGTCAATGTGGAGGCTATATACAGGGGGTACCGGTACAGAGTCAATGTGGATGCTATATACAGGAGTTATGGTACAGAGTCAATGTGGAGACTATATACAGGGGGGTACCGGTACAGAGTCAATGTGGAGGCTATATACAAGGGGTACCGGTACAGAGTCAATGTGAAGGCTATATACAGGGGGTACCAGTACAGAGTCAATGTGGAGGCTATATACAGGAGTTACGGTACAGAGTCAATGTGGAGACTATATACAGGGGGGTACCGGTACAGAGTCAATGTGGAGGCTATATACAAGGGGTACCGGTACAGAGTCAATGTGGAGGCTATATACAGGGGGTACCGGTACAGAGTCAATGTGGAGGCTATATACAGGGGGTACCGGTACAGAGTCAATGTGGAGGCTCTATACAAGGGGTACCGGTACAGAGTCAATGTGGAGGCTATATTCAGGGGGTACCGGTACAGAGTCAATGTGGAGGCTATATACAGGGTATTACGGTACAGAGTCAATGTGGAGGCTATATACAGGGGGTACCGGTACAGAGTCAATGTGGAGGCTATATACAGGGTGTTACGGTACAGAGTCAATGTGGAGGCTCTATACAGGGGGTACCGGTACAGAGTCAATGTGGACGCTATATTCAGGGGGTACCGGTACAGAGTCAATGTGGAGGCTATATACAGGGTATTACGGTACAGAGTCAATGTGGAGGCTATATACAGGGGGTACCGGTACAGAGTCAATGTGGAGGCTATATACAGGGTGTTACGGTACAGAGTCAATGTGGAGGCTCTATACAGGGGGTACCGGTACAGAGTCAATGTGGACGCTATATTCAGGGGGTACCGGTACAGAGTCAATGTGGAGGCTATATACAGGGTATTACGGTACAGAGTCAATGTGGAGGCTATATACAGGGGGTACCGGTACAGAGTCAATGTGGAGGCTATATACAGGGTGTTACGGTACAGAGTCAATGTGGAGGCTATATACAGGGGGTACCGGTACAGTCAATGTGGAGGCTATATACAGGGGGATACCGGTACAGAGTCAATGTGGAGGCTATATACAGGGTGTTACGGTACAGAGTCAATGTGAAGGCTATATACAGGGGGTACCGGTACAGAGTCAATGTGGAGGCTACATATAGGGGGTACAGAGTCAATGTGGAGGCTATATACAGGGGGTACCGGTACCGAGTCAATGTGGAGGCTATATACAGGGGGGTACCGGTACAGAGTCAATGTGGAGGCTATATACAGGGGGTACCGGTACAGAGTCAATGTGGACGCTATATACAGGGGGTACCGGTACTGAGTAAATGTGGAGGCTATATACAGGGGGTACCGGTACAGAGTCAATGTGGAGGCTATATACAGGGGGTACTGGTACCTAGTCAATGTGGAGGCTATATACAGGGTGTACCGGTACAGAGTCAATGTGGAGGCTATATACAGGGGGTACCGGTACGGAGTCAATGTGGAGGCTATATACAGGAGGTACCAGTACAGAGTCAATGTGGAGGCTATATTCAGGGGGTACGGTGGGGGGGGGGGCAATGCAAATAGTCTGGGTGGCCCTTTGATTAGATGTTCAGGAGTCTTATGTCTTAGGGGTAGAAGCTGTTTAGAAGCCTCTTGGACCTAGACTTGGCGCTCTGGTAACGCTTGACGTGCGGTAGCAGAGAGAACAGTCTATGACTAGGATGGTTGGAGTCTAAAGACACCTTTTTAGGGCCTTCCTCTGACACCACCTGGTATAGAGGTCCTGGATGGCAGGAAGCTTGGCCCCAGTGATGTCCTGGGCTGTATGCACTACCCTCTGTAGTGACTTGCAGTCGGAGGCCGAGCAGTTGCCATACCAGGTGGTGATGCAACCAGTCAGGATGCTCTCGATGGTGCAGCAGTAGAACCTTTTGAGGATCTGAGGACCCGTGCCAAATCTTTTCAGTCTTCTTAGGGGGAATAGGTTTTGACGTGCCCTCTTCACGCTTGGACCATGTTAGTTTGTTGGTGATGTGTGCACCAATGAACTTGAAGCTCTCAACCTGCTCCTCTACAGCCCCGTCGATGAGAATGGGGGTGTGCTCAGTCTTCTTTTTCACGTAGTCCACAATCATCTCCTTTGTCTTGATCACGTTGAGGGAGAGGTTGTTATCCTGGCACCACACGGCCAGGTCTCTGACCTCCTCCCTATATGCTGTCTCGTTGTTGGTGATCAGTACTACCACTGTTGTGTCATCGGCAAACTTAATGATGGGGTTGGAGTCGCACCTGGCCGTGCTGTCATGAGTGAACAGGGAGTACATGGGGGGACTGAGTATTCACCCCTGAGGGGGCCCTGTGTTGAGGATCAGCGTGGCGGCTGTGTTGTTCCCTACCCTTACCACCTGGGGTGGCCCGTCAGGAAGTCCAGGATCCAGTTGCAGAGGGAGGTGTTTACTCCCAGGGTCCTTAGCTTAGTGATGAGCTTTGAGGGCACGATGGTGTTGAACGCTGAGCTGTCGTCAATGAACAGCATTCTCACATAGGTTTTCCTTTTGTCCAGGTGGGAAGGGCAGTGTGGAGTGCAATAGAGATTGCATCATTTGTGGATCTGTTTGGGCGATATGCAAATTGGAGTGGGTCTAGAGTTTCTGGGATTATGGTGTTGATGTGAGCCATGACCAGCCTTTCAAAGCACTTCATGGCTCCAGACGTGAGTGCTATGTCATTTAGGCTGGTTACCTTTGTGTTCTTGGGCACAGGGACTATGGTGGTCTGCTTAAAACATGTTGGTATTACAACCTCGGACAGGGAGAGGTTGAAAATGTCAGTGAAGACACTTGCCAGTTGGTCAGCGCATGCTCGCATTACATGTCCTGCTAATCTGCCTGGACCTGCAGCCTTGTGAATGTTGACCTGTTTAAAGGTTTTGTTCACATCAGCATTATCATCCAGAACAGCTGGTGCTCTCGTGCATGCTTCAGTGTTGCTTGCCTCGAAGTGAGCATAAAAGGCATTTAGCTCGTCTGGTAGGCTCGCATCACTGGACAGCTCGCGTCTTGGTTTCCCTTTGTAGTCCATAATAGTTTTCAAGCCCTGCCACATCCGACGAGCGTCAGAGCAGGTGTAGTAGTATTCAATCTTAGTCCTGTATTGATGCTTTGCCTGTTTGATGGTTCGTCTGAGGGCATAATGGGATTTCTTATAAGCATCCGGATTAGTGTCCCGCTCCTTGAAAGCGGCAGCTCTACCCTTTAGCTCGATGCGGATGTTGCCTGTAATCCATGGCTTCTGGTTGGGATATGTACGTACCCATAGCACGCGTTCCAGCAGGTATATTTCACTGGTCATCCCTAAAGCCAACACCTGCTTTGGCCGCCTTTCCTTCCAGTTCTCTGCTGCCAATGACTGGAACGAATTGCAAAAATCACTGAAGTTGGAGACTTACATCTCCCTCACTAACTTTAAGCGTCAGCTGTCAGAGCAGCTTACCAATTGCTGCAGCTGTACACAGCCCATCTGTAAATAGCCCATCCAACCAACCAACTACCTACCTCATCCACATATTTGTTTTTGTTTTTCTGCTCTTTTGCACACCAGTATTTGTACTTGCACATCCTCATCTGCACATCTATCACTCTAGTGTAAATTGCAAAATTGTAATTACTTCACCACTATTGGCCTATTTATTGCCTTACCTCCTTACTTCGTTTGCACACAATGTATACAGATTTTTCTTTTGTGTTATTGACTGTATGTTTGTTTATCCCATGTGTAACTCTGTGTTGTTGTTTGTGTCACACTGCTTTGCTTTATCTTGGCCAGGTCGCAGTTGTAAATGAAAACTTGTTCTCAACTAACCTACCTGGTTAAATAAAGATGAAAAAAAAAAATATATATAAAATAAGTTACACAAAACGCAAAAAAATAACAAAATAGCACAATTGGAGAATGTAAAAGGTCAGCCATGTTCTTCGGCGCCATCTTTCTTTTTAACTTTTGCGACGATGAACGTTTTCTTGCGCCACTGCCACAGTTGGCTACCAACCAGGAACTAGACAAAACCTCCTGGAGGATCATGACACAACGTCCCAAGAACATCCTAAAAACATCCTCGGGACAAATCGGGAACTATAAAAAGGTCCCCCAGAGAACGTTCCCTTGGAACGGACTAATACAATGAAATCCTGAGAACATCCTAAAATGGTCCTGACATGGTCCTCAGTGACGTCCTGGGAACGTGCAGGGAACTAAACAAAGGTCCCCAGAGAACGTTCCCTTGGGAGCATCATGCAACATTCACAGAATGTTCTCAAAACGTCCTTGGGATAACGACGCGCCGAAACCCTTACAGAACCTAATGGGAACGTCACAAAATGTCCTCAGGACGTCCCCTGTTTTCTGGGTAAGCTACTCTTTTATAGGTTGAGTTGAAAGGAAATTAACAGGGCTGGGACTGAATCATTTTCCTGATAACCTCTTGTGTAGGGCAGGAAATGTGTCACACATACAGAGCGTGAAAGGAAGAGAGAAAGAAAGAGCAATTAGAGGGACACTGTTAACAGAGAGAGAAAAAATAGAGAGAGAGACAGAGACAGAGGGAGAAAGAGAGAGAAAAAGAGAGAGAGTGAGACAGAGAGCGAGAGAGAGAGAGAGAGAGAGAGAGAGAGAGAGAGAGAGAAAGAGAGAGAGTGAGACAGAGAGAGAGAGAGAGAGAGAGAGAGAGAGAAGGAAGGAAGGAAGGAAGGAAGGAAGGAAGGAAGGAAGGAAGGAAGGAATAATACAGATGGAGAGAGTGGAGTCTCTATCTATCCAGAGGAACAACAAACCACAGCTGTTGCTCTCTGTCTTGGCCATCACCCCCAGGAGAGACTCACTGGGTTTTTCTGTTATTTATGAGAATCTGCTCAAAATGGAGCTGAGAGAGAGAGGAGGGAGAGAGAGGGAGGGAGGAGGGAGAGAAAGGGAGGAGGGAGAGAAAGGGAGGACGGAGAGAGAGGGAGGAGAGAGAGAGAGAGGGAGGGAGAGAAAGGAAGAAAGGAGAGAAAGGGAGGAGGGAGAGAGGGAGAAGGGAGAGAGAGAAAAGGAGGAGGGAGAGAAAGGGAGGACGGAGAGAGAGGGAGGGAGAGAAAGGAAGAAAGGAGAGAAAGGGAGGAGGGAGAGAGAGGGAGGGAGAGAAAGGAAGAAAGGAGAGAAAGGGAGGAGGGAGAGAGAGGGAGGAGAGAGAGAGATGGAGGGAGAGAAAGGAAGAAAGGAGAGAAAGGGAGGAGGGAGAGAAAAGGAGGAGGGAGATAAAGGGAGGAGGAAGAGAGAGGGAGGAGAGAGAGAGAGGGAGGAGAGAGAGAGATGGAGGGAGAGAAAGGAAGGAAGGGGAGAAAGGGAGGAGGGAGAGAGAGGGATGAGGGAGGGAGAGAGATACTCTCTGTGGAGTTGTTTTGAGTTGATTGGGGTAGTATGGAGATGTTGAGGCTAGTTTGTGGTGGTAGCTGTTTGGGGTGGTTCTGGGTATCTGGTTTGTTTTGGGTAATTGGTAGGACCCAGGGAATGCACTGTAGCTAAAGTACAGACAGCCCGTCCTGGTTGGTTGTTAGTTAGTGTTGTTCATGTAGTGGTAAAGAAAATAGGTGGGAAAACGCTGATCGCCGTTTGTGGTGAGTAAAGTAAAGCTCCCTGTACTTACAATGCATTTTCCTCAAAAGGTTGGGAGGCCTAAACGCTCAAACAAAATAAAAATAAATGTGTGTTTACTCTCCACTACAACACTGACTGTACTGTAGGAACTGTATGACTGTGTGAGGTGGTGACAGGCTGAGAGAGAGGGAGAGAACGCCAGGCAGTAAAACAGCCCAGAGCCCCTGCTGACAGAGTGGGGAAACCCCTAGTTTGTCTGAAACACTGCCCCCTTTCTCCTCTCCTCCCACCTCCTCCTCCTCTCCTCCTCTTCTCTTCTCTCCTCTCCACCCCCCTTCTCTCCTCTCCCATTATCTCTCTCCTCTCCTAGCCTCCTCCCCTCCCTTCCACTCCCCTTCTCCTCTCCACTCCCCTTCTCTCCTCTACCATTCTCTCTCTCTCCTCTCCTAGCCTCCTCCCCTCCTCTCTCTTCCCCTTCATTTCTCCACCTCTACTCCCTTCCTCTCCCCTATTCCTCCCTTCCCTTCCTTTCTCCCCTCCCCTCCTCTCCTCTCCCTTCCTCTCCTTCCTCTTCCCTTCTATCTCCTCCCATCCTCCTCTCCTTTCCTCTTGTCCTTTCTCACCTCTGGTCATGGTCTGTTTGAATAGTCTGGCACGGATATGACCTCAGCTGGGATCTTCATACTAACCCTGTTCCCACTATAAGTCCCCCTGCTCCTGCCCTGCCCCAACTCTAACCCTGTTCCCACTATAAGTCCCCCTGCTCCTGCCCTGCCCCAACTCTAACCCTGTTCCCACTACAAGTCCCCCTGCTCCTGCCCTGCCACAACTCTAACCCTGTTCCCACTATAAGTCCCCCCCTGCTCCTGCCCTGCCCCAACTCTAACCCTGTTCCCACTATAAGTCCCCCCCTGCTCCTGCCCTGCCCCAACTCTAACCCTTTTCCCACCACAAGTCCCCCTGTCCCTGTCACCTCCCCCATCTCTTCACTCAAAGACTCAATCATGGACTCTTTTACCCCTTCTCTACTACCCTCAGCCCCTCACCAACCCCTTCTCTACTACCCTCAGCCCCTCACCAACCCCTTCTCTACTACCCTCAGCCCCTCACCAACCCCTTCCTACTACCCTCAGCCCCCTCACCAACCCCTTCTCTACTACCCTCAGCCCCTCACCAACCCCTTCTCTACTACCCTCAGCCCCTCACCAACCCCTTCTCTACTACCCTCAGCCCCCTCACCAACCCCTTCCTACTACCCTCAGCCCCTCACCAACCCCTTCTCTACTACCCTCAGCCCCTCACCAACCCCTTCTCTACTACCCTCAGCCCCTCACCAACCCCTTCCTACTACCCTCAGCCCCTCACCAACCCCTTCCTACTACCCTCAGCCCCCTCACCAACCCCTTCTCTATTACCCCCAGCCCCTCACCAATCCCTTCTCTACTACCCTCAGCCCCCTCACCAACCCCTTCTCTACTACCCTCAGCCCCTCACCAACCCCTTCCTACTACCCTCAGCCCCCTCACCAACCCCTTCCTACTACCCTCAGCCCCCTCACCAACCCCTTCCTACTACCCTCAGCCCCTCACCAACCCCTTCCTACTACCCTCAGCCCCCTCACCAACCCCTTCTCTACTACCCTCAGCCCCCTCACCAACCCCTTCTCTACTACCCTCAGCCCCCTCACCAACCCCTTCCTACTACCCTCAGCCCCTCACCAAACCCTTCTCTACTACCCTCAGCCCCTCACCAACCCCTTCTGTACTACCCTCAGCCCCTCACCAATCCCTTCTCTACTACCCTCAGCCCCCTCACCAACCCCTTCCTACTACCCTCAGCCCCCTCACCAACCCCTTCTCTACTACCCTCAGCCCCCTCACCAACCCCTTCTCTACTACCCTCAGCCCCTCACCAACACCTTCCTACTACCCTCAGCCCCCCTCACCAACCCCTTCCTACTACCCTCATCCCCTCACCAACCCCTTCTCTACTACCCTCAGCCCCTCACCAACCCCTTCTCTACTACCCTCAGCCCCTCACCAACCCCTTCTCTACAACCCTCAGCCCCCTCACCAACCCCTTCTCTACTACCCTCAGCCCCTCACCAACCCCTTCCTAGTACCCTCAGCCCCTCACCAACCCCTTCCTACTACCCTCAGCCCCTCACCAACACCTTCCTACTACCCTCAGCCCCCTCACCAACCCCTTCTCTACTACCCTCAGCCCCCTCACCAACCCCTTCTCTACTACCCTCAGCCCCTCACCAACACCTTCCTACTACCCTCAGCCCCTCACAAACCCCTTCTCTACTACCCTCAGCCCCTCACCAGCACCTTCTCTCCTACCCTCAGCCCCCTCACCAACCCCTTCCTACTACCCTCAGCCCCTCACCAAACCCTTCTCTACTACCCTCAGCCCCTCACCAACCCCTTCTCTACTACCCTCAGCCCCTCACCAACCCCTTCCTACTACCCTCAGCCCCCTCACTAACCCCTTCCTACTACCCTCAGCCCCTCACCAACCCCTTCTCTACTACCCTCAGCCCCTCACCAACCCCTTCTCTACTACCCTCAGCCCCTCACCAACCCCTTCCTACTACCCTCAGCCCCCTCACCAACCCCTTCTCTACTACCCTCAGCCCCTCACCAACCCCTTCCTACTACCCTCAGCCCCCTCACCAACCCCTTCTCTACTACCCTCAGCCCCTCACCAACCCCTTCCTACTACCCTCAGCCCCTCACCAACCCCTTCTCTACTACCCTCAGCCCCTCACCAACCCCTTCCTACTACCCTCAGCCCCTCACCAACCCCTTCCTACTACCCTCAGCCCCCTCACCAACCCCTTCTCTACTACCCTCAGCCCCTCACCAACCCCTTCTCTACTACCCTCAGCCCCTCACCAACCCCTTCCTACTACCCTCAGCCCCTCACCAACCCCTTCCTACTACCCTCAGCCCCCTCACCAACCCCTTCTCTACTACCCTCAGCCCCTCACCAACCCCTTCTCTACTACCCTCAGCCCCTCACCAACCCCTTCTCTACTACCCTCAGCCCCCTCACCAACCCCTTCCTACTACCCTCAGCCCCTCACCAACCCCTTCCTACTACCCTCAGCCCCTCACCAACCCCTTCTACTACCCTCAGCCCCCTCACCAACCCCTTCCTACTACCCTCAGCCCCTCACCAACCCCTTCTCTACTACCCTCAGCCCCTCACCAACCCCTTCTCTACTACCCTCAGCCTCTCACCAACCCCTTCTCTACTACCCTCAGCCCCTCACCAACCCCTTCCTACTACCCTCAGCCCCTCACCAACCCCTTCCTACTACCCTCAGCCCCCTCACCAACCCCTTCTCTACTACCCTCAGCCCCTCACCAACCCCTTCTCTACTACCCTCAGCCCCTCACCAACCCCTTCCTACTACCCTCAGCCCCTCACCAACCCCTTCTCTACTACCCTCAGCCCCTCACCAACCCCTTCCTACTACCCTCAGCCCCTCACCAACCCCTTCCTACTACCCTCAGCCCCTCACCAACCCCTTCTCTACTACCCTCAGCCCCTCACTAACCCCTTCTCTACTACCCTCAGCCCCTCACTAACCCCTTCTCTACTACCCTCAGCCCCTCACCAACCCCTTCCTACTACCCTCAGCCCCCTCACCAAACCCTTCTCTACTACCCTCAGCCCCTCACTAACCCCTTCTCTACTACCCTCAGCCCCTCACTAACCCCTTCCTACTACCCTCAGCCCCTCACCAACCCCTTCTCTACTACCCTCAGCCCCTCACCAAACCCTTCTCTACTACCCTCAGCCCCTCACCAACCCCTTCCTACTACCCTCAGCCCCTCACCAACCCCTTCCTACTACCCTCAGCCCCTCACCAACCCCTTCCTACTACCCTCAGCCCCTCACCAACCCCTTCCTACTACCCTCAGCCCCCTCACCAACCCCTTCTCTACTACCCTCAGCCCCTCACCAACCCCTTCTCTACTACCCTCAGCCCCTCACCAACCCCTTCCTACTACCCTCAGCCCCTCACCAACCCCTTCCTACTACCCTCAGCCCCTCACCAACCCCTTCTCTACTACCCTCAGCCCCTCACCAACCCCTTCTCTACTACCCTCAGCCCCTCACCAACCCCTTCTCTACTACCCTCAGCCCCTCACCAACCCCTTCCTACTACCCTCAGCCCCTCACCAACCCCTTCCTACTACCCTCAGCCCCTCACCAACCCCTTCCTACTACCCTCAGCCCCCTCACCAACCCCTTCTCTACTACCCTCATCCCCTCACCAACCCCTTCTCTACTACCCTCAGCCCCCTCACCAACCCCTTCCTACTACCCTCAGCCCCCTCACCAACCCCTTCTCTACTACCCTCAGTCCCCTCACCAACCCCTTCCTACTACCCTCAGCCCCCTCACTAACCCCTTCTCTACTACCCTCAGCCCCCTCACCAACCCCTTCTCTACTACCCTCAGCCCCTCACCAACCCCTTCCTACTACCCTCAGCCCCTCACCAACCCCTTCTCTACTACCCTCAGCCCCTCACCAACCCATTCCTACTACCCTCAGCCCCTCACCAACCCCTTCCTACTACCCTCAGCCCCTCACCAATCCCTTCTCTACTACCCTCAGCCCCTCACCAACCCCTTCCTACTACCCTCAGCCCCCTCACTAACCCCTTCCTACTACCCTCAGCCCCTCACCAACCCCTTCCTACTACCCTCAGCCCCCTCACCAACCCCTTCTCTACTACCCTCAGCCCCTCACTAACCCCTTCTTTACTACCCTCAGCCCCTCACCAACCCCTTCTCTACTACCCTCAGCCCCTCACCAACCCCTTCTCTACTACCCTCAGCCCTTCACCAACACCTTCCTACTGCCCTCAGCCCCTCACCAACCCCTTCCTACTACCCTCAGCCCCTTCACTAACCCCTTCTCTACTACCCTCAGCCCCTCACCAACACCTTCCTACTACCCTCAGCCCCTCACCAACCCCTTCTCTACTACCCTCAGCCCCTCACCAACCCCTTCTCTACTACCCTCAGCCCCTCACCAACCCCTTCTCTACTACCCTCAGCCCCTCACCAAACCCTTCTCTACTACCCTCAGCCCCTCACTAACCCCTTCTCTATTACCCTCAGCCCCCTCACTAACCCCTTCTCTATTACCCTCAGCCCCTCACCAACCCCTTCCTACTACCCTCAGCCCCTCACCAACCCCTTCCTACTACCCTCAGCCCCCTCACAAACCCCTTCTCTACTACCCTCAGCCCCTCACCAGCACCTTCTCTCCTACCCTCAGCCCCCTCACCAACCCCTTCCTACTACCCTCAGCCCCTCACCAACCCCTTCTCTACTACCCTCAGCCCCTCACCAAACCCTTCTCTACTACCCTCAGCCCCTCACCAACCCCTTCTCTCCTACCCTCAGCCCCCTCACCAACCCCTTCCTACTACCCTCAGCCCCTCACCAACCCCTTCTCTACTACCCTCAGCCCCTCACCAACCCCTTCTCTATTACCCTCAGCCCCTCACCAACCCCTTCTCTACTACCCTCAGTCCCCTCACCAACCCCTTCTCTACTACCCTCAGCCCCTCACCAACCCCTTCTCTACTACCCTCAGCCCCTCACCAACCCCTTCCTACTACCCTCAGCCCCTCACTAACCCCTTCTCTACTACCCTCAGCCCCTCACCAACCCCTTCCTACTACCCTCAGCCCCACACCAACCCCTTCTCTACTACCCTCAGCCCCTCACCAACCCCTTCTCTACTACCCTCAGCCCCTCACCAACCCCTTCCTACTACCCTCAGCCCCTCACCAACCCCTTCCTACTACCCTCAGCCCCTCACCAACCCCTTCTCTACTACCCTCAGCCCCTCACCAACCCCTTCTCTACTACCCTCAGCCCCTCACTAACCCCTTCCTACTACCCTCTGCCCCTCACCAACCCCTTCCTACTACCCTCAGCCCCTCACCAACCCCTTCTCTACTACCCTCAGCCCCTCACCAATACCTTCCTAGTACCCTCAGCCCCTCACCAACCCCTTCTCTACTACCCTCAGCCCCTCACCAACCCCTTCTCTACTACCCTCAGCCCCTCACCAATACCTTCCTACTACCCTCAGCCCCCTCACCAACCCCTTCCTACTACCCTCAGCCCCCTCACCAACCCCTTCCTACTACCCTCAGCCCCTCACCAACCCCTTCTCTACTACCCTCAGCCCCTCACCAACCCCTTCCTACTACCCTCAGCCCCTCACCAACCCCTTCTCTACTACCCTCAGCCCCTCACCAACCCCTTCCTACTACCCTCAGCCCCTCACCAACCCCTTCCTACTACCCTCAGCCCCTCACCAACCCCTTCTCTACTACCCTCAGCCCCTCACCAACCCCTTCTCTACTACCCTCAGCCCCTCACCAACCCCTTCTCTACTACCCTCAGCCCCTCACCAACCCCTTCTCTACTACCCTCAGCCCCTCACTAACCCCTTCCTACTACCCTCAGCCTCTCACCAACCCCTTCTCTACTACCCTCAGCCCCTCACCAACCCCTTCCTACTACCCTCAGCCCCTCACCAACCCCTTCCTACTACCCTCAGCCCCCTCACCAACCCCTTCTCTACTACCCTCAGCCCCTCACCAACCCCTTCTCTACTACCCTCAGCCCCTCACCAACCCCTTCCTACTACCCTCAGCCCCTCACCAACCCCTTCCTACTACCCTCAGCCCCTCACCAACCCCTTCTCTACTACCCTCAGCCCCTCACTAACCCCTTCTCTACTACCCTCAGCCCCTCACTAACCCCTTCTCTACTACCCTCAGCCCCTCACCAACCCCTTCCTACTACCCTCAGCCCCCTCACCAAACCCTTCTCTACTACCCTCAGCCCCTCACTAACCCCTTCTCTACTACCCTCAGCCCCTCACCAACCCCTTCCTACTACCCTCAGCCCCTCACCAACCCCTTCCTACTACCCTCAGCCCCCTCACCAACCCCTTCTCTACTACCCTCAGCCCCTCACCAACCCCTTCTCTACTACCCTCAGCCCCTCACCAACCCCTTCCTACTACCCTCAGCCCCTCACCAACCCCTTCCTACTACCCTCAGCCCCTCACCAACCCCTTCTCTACTACCCTCAGCCCCTCACCAACCCCTTCTCTACTACCCTCAGCCCCTCACCAACCCCTTCTCTACTACCCTCAGCCCCTCACCAACCCCTTCCTACTACCCTCAGCCCCTCACCAACCCCTTCCTACTACCCTCAGCCCCTCACCAACCCCTTCCTACTACCCTCAGCCCCCTCACCAACCCCTTCTCTACTACCCTCAGCCCCCTCACCAACCCCTTCTCTACTACCCTCAGCCCCTCACCAACCCCTTCCTACTACCCTCGGCCCCTCACCAACCCCTTCTCTACTACCCTCAGCCCCTCACCAACCCATTCCTACTACCCTCAGCCCCTCACCAACCCCTTCCTACTACCCTCAGCCCCTCACCAATCCCTTCTCTACTACCCTCAGCCCCTCACCAACCCCTTCCTACTACCCTCTGCCCTCACCAACCCCTTCCTACTACCCTCAGCCCCTCACCAACCCCTTCTCTACTACCCTCAGCCCCTCACCAATACCTTCCTAGTACCCTCAGCCCCTCACCAACCCCTTCTCTACTACCCTCAGCCCCTCACCAACCCCTTCTCTACTACCCTCAGCCCCTCACCAATACCTTCCTACTACCCTCAGCCCCCTCACCAACCCCTTCCTACTACCCTCAGCCCCCTCACCAACCCCTTCCTACTACCCTCAGCCCCTCACCAACCCCTTCTCTACTACCCTCAGCCCCTCACCAACCCCTTCCTACTACCCTCAGCCCCTCACCAACCCCTTCTCTACTACCCTCAGCCCCTCACCAACCCCTTCCTACTACCCTCAGCCCCTCACCAACCCCTTCCTACTACCCTCAGCCCCTCACCAACCCCTTCTCTACTACCCTCAGCCCCTCACCAACCCCTTCTCTACTACCCTCAGCCCCTCACCAACCCCTTCTCTACTACCCTCAGCCCCTCACCAACCCCTTCTCTACTACCCTCAGCCCCTCACTAACCCCTTCCTACTACCCTCAGCCCCTCACCAACCCCTTCTCTACTACCCTCAGCCCCTCACCAACCCCTTCCTACTACCCTCAGCCCCCTCACCAACCCCTTCTCTACTACCCTCAGCCCCCTCACCAACCCCTTCTCTACTACCCTCATCCCCTCACCAACCCCTTCTCTACTACCCTCAGCCCCCTCACCAACCCCTTCTCTACTACCCTCAGCCCCTCACCAACCCCTTCCTACTACCCTCAGCCCCCTCACCAACCCCTTCTCTACTACCCTCATCCCCTCACCAACCCCTTCTCTACTACCCTCAGCCCCTCACCAGCACCTTCTCTCCTACCCTCAGCCTCATCACCAACCCCTTCCTACTACCCTCAGCCCCTCACCAACCCCTTCCTACTACCCTCAGCCCCTCACCAACCCCTTCTCTACTACCCTCAGCCCCTCACCAACCCCTTCTCTCCTACCCTCAGCCCCTCACCAACCCCTTCCTACTACCCTCAGCCCCTCACCAACCCCTTCTCTACTACCCTCAGCCCCTCACCAACCCCTTCCTACTACCCTCAGCCCCCTCACCAACCCCTTCTCTACTACCCTCAGCCCCTCACCAACCCCTTCCTACTACCCTCAGCCCCCTCACCAACCCCTTCTCTACTACCCTCATCCCCTCACCAACCCCTTCTCTACTACCCTCAGCCCCTCACCAGCACCTTCTCTCCTACCCTCAGCCTCATCACCAACCCCTTCCTACTACCCTCAGCCCCTCACCAACCCCTTCCTACTACCCTCAGCCCCTCACCAACCCCTTCTCTACTACCCTCAGCCCCTCACCAACCCCTTCTCTCCTACCCTCAGCCCCTCACCAACCCCTTCCTACTACCCTCAGCCCCTCACCAACCCCTTCTCTACTACCCTCAGCCCCCTCACCAACCCCTTCCTACTACCCTCAGCCCCTCACTAACCACTTCTCTACTACCCTCAGCCCCCTCACCAACCCCTTCTCTACTACCCTCAGCCCCTCACCAACCCCTTCTCTACTACCCTCAGCCCCCTCACCAACCCCTTCTCTACTACCCTCAGCCCCTCACTAACCCCTTCTCTACTACCCTCAGCCCCTCACTAACCCCTTCCTACTACCCTCAGCCCCTCACCAACCACTTCTCTACTACCCTCAGCCCCTCACCAACCCCTTCTCTACTACCCTCAGCCCCTCACCAACACCTTCCTACTACCCTCAGCCCCCTCACCAACCCCTTCTCTACTACCCTCAGCCCCTCACTAACCCCTTCCTACTACCCTCAGCCCCTCACCAACCACTTCTCTACTACCCTCAGCCCCTCACCAACCCCTTCCTACTACCCTCAGCCCCTCACCAACCCCTTCTCTACTACCCTCAGCCCCTCACCAACACCTTCTCTACTACCCTCAGCCCCTCACCAACACCTTCTCTACTACCCTCAGCCCCTCACTAACCCCTTCCTACTACCCTCAGCCCCTCACCAACCCCTTCTCTACTACCCTCAGCCCCTCACCAACACCTTCTCTACTACCCTCAGCCCCTCACCAACACCTTCTCTACTACCCTCAGCCCCTCACCAACACCTTCTCTACTACCCTCAGCCCCCTCACCAACACCTTCCTACTACCGTCAGCCCCTCACCAACCCCTTCCTACTACCCTCAGCCCCCTCACCTACACCTTCTCTACTACCCTCAGCCCCCTCACCAACCCCTTCTCTACTACCCTCAGCCCCCTCACCTACACCTTCTCTACTACCGTCAGCCCCTCACCAACCACTTCTCTCCTACCCTCAGCCCCCTCACCAACCCCTTCTCTACTACCGTCAGCCCCTCACCAACCCCTTCCTACTACCCTCAGCCCCCTCACCTACACCTTCTCTACTACCCTCAGCCCCCTAACCAACCCCTTCTCTACTACCCTCAGCCCCTCACCAACCCCTTCTCTACTACCCTCAGCCCCTCACAAACCCCTTCTCTCCTACCCTCAGCCCCCTCACAAACCCCTTCTCTCCTACCCTCAGCCCCCTCACCAACCCCTTCTCTACTACCCTCAGCCCCTCACCAGCACCTTCTCTACTACCCTCAGCCCCCTAACCAACCCCTTCTCTACTACCCTCAGCCCCCTCACCAACCCCTTCTCTACTACCCTCAGCCCCTCACCAACCCCTTCTCTACTACCCTCAGCCCCCTCACCAACCCCTTCCTACTACCCTCAGCCCCTCACCAACCCCTTCTCTACTACCCTCAGCCCCCTCACCAACCCCTTCCTACTACCCTCAGCCCCCTCACCAACCCCTTCTCTACTACCCTCAGCCCCTCACCAACCCCTTCCTACTACCCTCAGCCCCTCACTAACCCCTTCCTACTACCCTCAGCCCCCTCACCAACCCCTTCCTACTACCCTCAGCCCCTCACCAACCCCTTCTCTACTACCCTCAGCCCCTCACCAACACCTTCCTACTACCCTCAGCCCCCTCACCAATACCTTCCTAGTACCCTCAGCCCCTCACCAACCCCTTCTCTACTACCCTCAGCCCCCTCACCAACCCCTTCTCTACTACCCTCAGCCCCTCACCAACCCCTTCTCTACTACCCTCAGCCCCTCACCAACCCCTTCCTACTACCCTCAGCCCCTCACCAACCCCTTCCTACTACCCTCAGCCCCTCACTAACCCCTTCCTACTACCCTCAGCCCCCTCACCAATACCTTCCTAGTACCCTCAGCCCCTCACCAACCCCTTCTCTACTACCCTCAGCCCCTCACCAACCCCTTCCTACTACCCTCAGCCCCCTCACCAATACCTTCTTAGTACCCTCAGCCCCTCACCAACCCCTTCTCTAGTACCCTCATCCCCTCACCAATCCCTTCTCTTGTACCCTCAGCCCCTCACCAACCCCTTCTCTACTACCCTCAGCCCCTCACCAACCCCTTCCTACTACCCTCAGCCCCCTCACCAATACCTTCCTAGTACCCTCAGCCCCTCACCAATCCCTTCTCTTGTACCCTCAGCCCCTCACCAATCCCTTCTCTTGTACCCTCAGCCCCCTTTGCATCCCGGTTCTCCACCATTCTTTCGAAGTGTGCATTGATAAGCTTTCTCACGTGGATTCAACAATGGTGGAACACTTTCTCTAGCCAATGCTTTCACCAATCTAATGTTTTTATATTCATGATGGGGAGGGTACAGGTGTACACTTCTGGAAAATGGTGGATCGTTGGAGGTCGGAGTGCAGCCATACTCTCTTCACTGAGGAAGTAGCATATATTGTCTTGGGTTCATTCAGGAGAAATGGTTTCAGAGGACACACCATTTTTCTGTCCACACACACACACACATCATGTTATGTTCAGCTCTGGCCTGCTCACTCTGTTCCCTCCTGAGACCAAGGCTTAGAACACAGAGAAACGTAAACCCTACCACAAAACCTTTCTATAGTAAACAAACCAACATTTTACCAACTGGGTACATTCTGTTTGTCCCCACAAGGTCAAATGCTATTTCTAGGGGGTTTAGGTTATAGTTTGTCTTCGGGTTAGGAGCTAGGGTTAGTTTCAGACTTAGGTTTTAGGGTTATTATTTTGAATGGGACTGAATTGTGTGTCCCCACAACATTAGTAATACAAGGCCGTGTGTGTGTTATGTCCCTAGCAAGAAAACCAAAAATGTCACTCAAACAGAAGGGGGAACTAACAGAGTCACAGACAACCAAAACGAAACAGGTGGGGTTTTTGGAGGGGTTCTGAAAGACACTCATGGGAGTGTCCACGGAAAGTGACTAGCAACAACAACTAAGACCTAAAAGACATCCACCATGAACTTCCACTAAATTTGCCCCAGAAGAGGCAAACTAAATTAAAAGCAACACCAAGCTTAAAGACAGGAAGCAAACCAGGAATTGGAGCAAAATGAAAACAGGGAAGATCAGATAAAGGATTGTTTTTTAGAAATCAAATAGGCAGCGACAACTAAAGGTGTTAACCCACTGCATCTATCACGACAACTGGAGCACTGGGCCAGCCACTCTTAAATAGCACCTGGGCCAGCACAGGTGAAACACCTTCCCACTAACGAGATGGACAAGCCAGCACAGGTGTAACACATACTGACTAACGAGGTGACACCAATTGGTGCACCCTACGTGCTAACGAGCTATACATGCTATACCGTAAGTCCAAACTCAAAATATAAATGCCCTGAACTGGCCCCTCCGGCAGTTCAGGGCAGTCTGGCCACTCTGGCAGTTCAGCGCAGTCTGGCCACTCCGGCAGTTCAGCGCAGTCTGGCCACTCCGGCAGTTCAGCGCAGTCTGGCCACTCCGGCAGTTCAGCGCAGTCTGGCCACTCCGGCAGTTCAGCACAGTCTGGCCACTCCGGCAGTTCAGCGCAGTCTGGCCACTCCGGCGACTGTTGACTGACGGGCAGCTCCGACGACTGTTGACTGACGGGCAGCTCCGACGACTGTTGACTGGCGGGCAGCTCCGACGACTGTTGACTGGCGGGCAGCTTCGACGACTGTTGACTGGCGGGCAGCTCCGACGACTGTTGACTGGCGGGCAGCTCCTGCCCCGTCAAACAGCCCTTGTGCCCCCCCCTAAAAAATTCTTGGGGATGCCTCTCGGTCTCTCTAAACTCTTCCATCGCCCTGGAAATGCTCCTCCTTAACTCGGCCCATGTCCATCCTTCCTCTTCGTTCCTCTGCTGCTTGGTCCTGGTTTGGTGGGTTGTTCTGTAACGATTGGCGTCGGGTGATGAAGAAGCGGACCAAAACGCAGCTGGGAGCGAACACATGTTTATTCTTACACTGAATAAAACACGTACACAAAACCAAGAAAATGCCTGATCATTAACTGCTCAACAAAAAGAGACAACAACCCACAAACATCGTGGGGGGAAAGGAACTTAAATGTGATTCCCAATCAGACATAACTAGCGACAGCTGTCTGATTGGAAATCACCCCGAGCCCAACATAGAAATAAACCACAAAGAAAGGCTATAACAAAACATAGAAAATAAACCATAGAAATACCACACCCTGACCAAAATAGCAGAGTTCCCCTGGTCAGGGCGTGACAGTTACTTTTAAAGATACTTTACTAATGAAAGCATGTTTGTTAAGTAATAAAGACCAGACCTCGCTGTAGCAGCAGGCACTGACTAGGATCTCTCAGTGATAAAGACCAATCCTCGCTGTAGCAGCAGGTAACAACAATATACATTTTTTTTATTGAACTTAGTAGGAAATCAACTAAATGTATTTGAACGTATTAAAAAAGTCCTTATTTTGTCCAAGATTAACTTAAGACATGAACAACACATCAGTGATTCATATTTTCCTTCGTCTTCTTGAAAACGGCACAGGACTGCCCATTTGTGGGTGCGGTTCATGTCTACACTTTGTGTAGCAGTTAGCGGTGTAGCAGTTAGCGATGTAGCAGTTAGCATAGTAGCAGTTAGCGGTGTAGCAGTTAGCGGTGTAGCAGTTAGCATAGTAGCAGTTAGCGGTGTAGCAGTTAGCGGTGTAGTGGTTAGCAATAATGATAACATTCTTTTGGTAGAGATGGAAAAGCTTCCCCAAAAAGCTTCTCACTTAAATCTTAACTACATATTAGGTTATGCCTACCTGGCAGAATGATATCATGATTATTTGGTGCATTAAAGGGTAACTGCACCAAAAAATCCACATTTCATTTACTTTTCCCAAACCTCAAAAGTGGTCTCCTGATGTGGTTTAAGCATCGTTGTGGACTTAAAATATCAAATTGTGTTGTTTTTTTTTGTTTGTTTTTTTACTACCTCATGAAGCTGGTTGAGAGAATGCCAAGAGTGTGCAAAGCTGTCATCAAGGCAAAGAATCTCAAATATACAATTAATTTTTATTTGTTTAACACTTTTTTGGCTACTACATGATTCCATATGTGTTATTTCATAGTTTTGATGTCTTCATTATTATTCTACAATGTAGAAAATAGTACAAATAAAGAAAAACCCTTGAATGAGTAGGTGTTCTAAAGCCTTTGACCAGTTGTGTATATGTGGTAGTAGAATGGTTGGTGAGTGACCAGAGGGCACACACTTAGTATGTTGTGACATCTGTTGAAAAGGTATTGTAATGTTTTTAAAATTGTATAACCGTCTTAAGTTTGCTGGACCCCTGTAAGAGTAGCTGCTGCCTAGGCAGGAACTAATGGGTATCCATAATAAATACAAATCTTTGAACATATTCCAATCAGTATTCTTAAAACAATTCTGCAGCATTGTCCAGCACCTCACTGTTGTCTTTGTTGGTGGCTCCCTCTTGAGTTGCTGCTTGTAGGCGAGGAGTAGGAACAGAAAGACGTGATCTGATTGGCCGAAGTGGGGGCAAGGAATGGCTTTGTATGTGTTGTTGATGTTTGTGTACAAACATGGTCTTCTTGTTGGGGAAGGATACAAGTCGGTGATATTTTGGGAAAATGTGTTTCACACAAGTTTGGTTGAAGTCACTAGCGACAATAAAGATTTCTTCCGGGGTGAGAGGAATCTTGCTGGCGAATGATCTTGTACAGTTCGTTGAGTGCCGCCTTGGTGTTTACTTGTGGCACCAGTCCTGAGCATTACGGGGACAGACAGGCTTACTGGACTGGCTGGAATTTACCTTGGCTGTTATAATGATGGAGGCTTCTTGGGCACCTTCAATACTGCAGAAATGTTTTTGTACCCTTCACCAGATCTGTGCCTCGACACAATCCTGTCTCGGAGCTCTACGGACAATTCCTTCGACCTCATGACTTGGTTTTTGCTCTGACATTCACTGTCAACTGTGGGATCTTATATAGACAGGTGTGTGCCTTTCTAAATCATGTCCAATCAATTGAATTTACCACAGGTGGACTCCAATCAAGTTGTAGAAACATTTCAAGGATGATCAATGAATCTGCACATCTATCACTCCAGTGTTTAATTGCTAAATTGTCATTATTTCGCCACTGTGGCCTATTTATTGCCTTAACTCCCTTATCTTACTACATTTTCACACACTGCATATAGATGTTTCTATTGTGTTATTGACTACGTTTGTTTATCACATGTGTAACTCTGTGTAGTTTGTGTCGAACTGCTTTGCTTTATCTTGGCCAGGTCGCAGTTGTAAATGAGAACTTGTTCTCAACTGGCCAACCTGGTTAAATAAAGGTGAAATATATATTTTTAAATTTTTTATAAATGGAAACAGGATGCACCTGAGCTCAATTTTGAGTCTCATAGCAAAGGGTCTAAATACTTATGAAAATTAGATATACGTTTTTAATACATTTACATTTTGCTTTGTCATTATGGGGTATTGTGTGTAGCTTAATGAGGAAAAACAATTTAATAAATGTTAAAATAAGGCTGTAATGTAACAAAATGTGGAAAAAGTCAAGGGGTATGAATACTTTCCGAATGCACTGTACATCCATTAGTTTATAATTGGTATCAGTGACTGTGTAAATATCCATTATTATAATTGGAGTCAGTGATTGTGTATTATAGACGCGATGGTAGTCACGTATACAGGCATTGGTTGAAGCTCGGTGTTAAATTCTCCCTACCATCAAGTCTAACACGGAACCCAAACCGGCTGCGCGCGTGCGCCATCGTGCATACATTTATTTTGTCCCCCCACACCAAACGCGATCACGACACGTAGGTTAAAATATCAAAACAAACTCTGAACCAATTATATTAATTTGGGGACAGGTCAAAAAGCATGAAATATTTATGGCAATTTAGCTAGTTAGCTTGCACTTGCTAGCTAATTTGTCCTATTTAGCTAGCTTGCTGTTGCTAGCTAATTTGTCCTGGGATATAAACATTGAGTTGTTATTTTACCTGAAATGCACAAGGTCCTCTACTCCGACAATTAATTCACACATAAAACGGTCAACAGAATAGTTTCTAGTCATTTCTCTTCCTTCCAGGCTCTTTCTTCTCTTGACTTTATATTGCGATTGGCAACTTTCATAAATTAGGTGCATTACCGCCACTGATCTCGGTCGTCTTCAGTCACCCACGTGGGTATACCCAATGAGGAGATGGCACGTGGGTACCTGCTTCTATAAACCAATGAGGAGATGGGAGAGGCAGGACCTGCAGCGCAATCTGCGTCAGAAATAGGAATTAGTTCTATTTTAGCCCTTGGCAACGCAGACGCTCGTTGGCGCGTGAGAGCAGTGTGGATGCAATAATTGAATAACATAGACTTCTACATTTATTTTGCAGCGCTCGCGGTTTGGTCAGCCTGTAAGCCAATATGAAACCAATACGGAGAACCACATACAGATGTCTTTTTTTTTAACAGCGTCGGTAGCAATTGACTTTTTAAAACTATTTGTAGTGGCTACCGAGCTCAAATTCTAGACGTCACATTAAAATGAGTCTATAGCGTCCATAACGTGACCATTGGACTTAGCGCAAGATAGACTAAATTTGTAGGTGCAACAGTTTTTATTGAATCTATAATTTGTGGCTCTCACGTGTCCATTTCTGCCCATTATGAACCAATGATATGCTACCTTTTTTGTAGCATTTCTGACAATGCTAACATATTTTTTTCAGTTGAATCGAGCCAGCAATTCTAAAACCCAGGCCAGCAATTCAGAATCATCTTGAATAAACAAGACTATTAAAAAAGCTAAACTATTTCCAGCCTGTAGTAAGGTTTCCATCCAACAGGAGACAGATTTGCATGCAAATATTCAAAAATCAACATAAAGAAAATGCACATTTTCCCACCAGTAGTGTTTCCACCAAACGGACTTCGAGTCGTAGTGGGAGGACCACACAACCATATCATCACGTGACTCCAAGTTTCCTTCGATATGATGGGTATTATATAAATATTAGCACATAATGACATTTCCCCCCGCCATTTCTCACATAATATTTTTTACAGACACAAAAGATCATGAAATGGTTGGATGGAAACCTGGTTTGTGTCCGAATGAGATGTAGTAAAGTGTTGACTTCATTAATAAAATATGACCTATTCAGATTATATAAATCTACACACGCACACGAGCGCGCACTGAGCTCCAGTTGGTCCATTTCAAAGCTTTTCCGCTCGCTGTTCCTTTTGATGTTTATAAAGCAGCAACAGAGGAACAAGGAAGGGACTTTGTTTGATATGAATGTGCTGTTAGGTCCCACTTGCGCTCTCTCTCTCTCTCTCTCTCTCTCTCTCTTTCTCTCTCTCTCTGTCTCTCTCTCTCTCTCTCTCTCTGTCTCTCTCTCTCTCTCTCTCTCTCTCTCTCTCTCTCTCTCTCTCTCTCTCTCTCTCTCTCTCTCGCTGTCTCTCTCTCTCTCTCTCTCTCTCTCACCACTGTGTAGAGTCCCAGGGTGTTGGCACAGCGAGACTATCTCTGAGGTATAGGTTACTGTCGGTTATGGGATGCAGGACAATATGTAATCATGCCAAGACTGTTCTGCAGCAATTAATGTGAAGCCGCCCCTCTCTTCAAGTTTATTGATAGGGGCAGCAGGTAGCCTAGTGGTTAGAGTGGAGAGGCAGGTAGCCTAGTGGTTAGAGTGGGGAGGCAGGTAGCCTAGTGGTTAGAGTGGGGAGGCAGGTAGCCTAGTGGTTAGAGCGTTAGACTAGTAACCAAAAGGTTGCTAGATTGAATCCCTGAGCTGACAAGGTAAAAATCTGTCGTTCTGCCCCTGAACAAGGCAGTTAACCCACTGTTCCCCTGGTAGGCCGTCATTGTAAATAAGAATTTGTTCTTAACTGACTTGCCTAGAAAATAAAAAAATGCAGTTGCAAAATAATGTTGTTTTTTTGTACTTGTTAAAACCCAGTCTTATTTTGGACATGTCTTGAGTTAAAAACACATATTTTACTGAGGCCATAACCACAGTGACGTTTCAGTGCATGCACTACATGCACTACATACAGAGAACAGTTACAACCGTTCTGTTCCTCAACACATAATAAAATGAACATGGCTCGCTGCCATAGAAATACTAGAACAGGAAAAAAAAAACTCAGGCCACTGCAACTTCTATACATACAGAGAAGGGTCCTGGGCCGCAACAGGAGCACGGGCTGTTCTGTTACCAGAACACATGGCATCTCACATCTCACATGATATCTAATTATTATTTAACCAGGCAAGTCAGTTAAGAACAAATTCTTATTTACAACAACAGCCAGTGGGTTAACTGCCTTGTTCAGGGGCAGAACGACGGATTCGATCCATCAACCTTTCGGTTACTGGCCCAACGCTCTAACCACGAGGCTACCTGTCGCCCCTCTCTTCAAGTTTATTGATTGATTTATTGCTAATGATTCAGTAGTCAGTTCAAATCAAGATGTAATGACTAGAGGATGAAATGCTGTTGGTAAAATGATAACGTGAAGCCTCAGTGAACACATTATGGCTGTCTATGCATGAATAACAAAGCTTGACATATACACCATGTCTAATCCAGCTTGACATATACACCATGTCTAATCCAGCTTGACATATACACCATGTCTAAACCAGCTTGACATATACACCATGTCTAAACCAGCTTGACATATACACCATGTCTAATCCAGCTTGACATATACACCATGTCTAAACCAGCTTGATATATACACCATGTCTAATCCAGCTTGACATATACACCATGTCTAAACCAGCTTGATATAAACACCATGTCTAAACCAGCTTGACATATTGGGCTGCATTTAGAGCTCCTCACAAAGAAACAGATAGAGCATAGTCTCATAAGTTCTATAGCAGCATCAAAACAGAGGAGAGTTCTATAGCAGCATCACAACAGAGGAGAGTTCTATAGCAGCATCACAACAGAGGAGAGTTCTATAGCAGCATCAAAACAGAGGAGAGTTCTATAGCAGCATCTAAACAGAGGAGAGTTCTATAGCAGCATCACAACAGAGGATAGTTCTATAGCAGCATCAAAACAGAGGAGAGTTCTATAGCAGCATCTAAACAGAGGAGAGTTCTATATCAGCATCTAAACAGAGGAGAGTTCTATAGCAGCATCAAAACAGAGGAGAGTTCTATAGCAGCATCAAAACAGAGGAGAGTTCTATATCAGCATCTAAACAGAGGAGAGTTCTATAGCAGCATCAAAACAGAGGAGAGTTCTATAGCAGCATCAAAACAGAGGAGAGTTCTATATCAGCATCACAACAGAGGAGAGTTCTATAGCAGCATCAAAACAGAGGAGAGTTCTATATCAGCATCTAAACAGAGGAGAGTTCTATATCAGCATCTAAACAGAGGAGAGTTCTATAGCAGCATCAAAACAGAGGAGAGTTCTATATCAGCATCTAAACAGAGATGAGTTCTATAGCAGCATCAAAACAGAGGAGAGTTCTATAGCAGTAAAAGTGATGGGAGTTCCTCATAGTTCAATCATCAGAACAATGGCAGCCCTCCTGAGAGAATCATGTCCACATTTTACAAGCCCATCTCAGTTCTTTCATTCTGATGTTCTGGAGGACGCTCTTTAAAAGGCCCCAGTCCGTAGGCTGTATTTAAAATAATAATGTGCATAATTACAGTCTCTCACTGGCTGACTCCCTCTTGAAAAACAAGGCAGAGCCGTCATGCCAAAACCACAGCCAGGGATAAAAAAAAGGGCTTTCTGTGTGGTTCTCAGGCACACAGCCTCGAGTCTCTCCAGTGGTGCCTAGCTTTAGTTACTAGACCTACCGCACTCGCCCACACACACACACACACACACACACACACACACACACACACACACACACACACACACACACACACACACACACACAGAGATACACAGTTTTCCCGGTGATGATATAGTTACCAGACCTGGGAACCAATAGTATTTGAACTCTTTTAAATACATTGACCATTTTCTTTAGCCTGCCTTGGAGTGTCAGGTAGGCGGGGTTTGCACATTTGGGACATTTCTATTGGTTACATTGCAGCGTGCAAGCTTAAAAAAAAAAAAGGGAAAAAAAGTGTAAATGATTTGAAACAGTATGTAAACCCAGGTCTGGTAGCTAGTAGACCTTGTGCACTCTAAACTCTATGTGTTTAACCAATAGACTCTGTTCAAACACACTATTTATGACCAACGTTTACATGGTCTCTGAATGAGTCCCAAATGGCCCCTATCCCTAACATAGGGCCCATCAAAAAAGTAGTGCACTATAAGCTATGCACTATATAGGGAATAGGGTGCAATTTGGGCTGCAGTTTCAGTGCCCTGAAATCACATTTCCATTTTCAGGTGTCTCTCTCTGTGTGTGTGTGTGTGTGTGTGTGTGTGTGTGTGTGTGTGTGTGTGTGTGTGTGTGTGTGTGTGTGTGTGTGTGTGTGTTACATTCCATACAGGGTTCCGAGGCATGTGAATTGCGTCTGAAGGAAGTGGGAATGTGAGGAATTCCAGAAGGCTCCAGTGTCTGTTTACTGGCAGTCCTATGGGAAGACCACGGCTGTGTGTTTACTGGCAGTCCTATGGGAAGACCACGGCTGTGTGTTTACTGGCAGTCCTATGGGAAGACCACGGCTGTGTGTTTACTGGCAGTCCTATGGGAAGACCACGGCTGTGTGTTTACTGGCAGTCCTATGGGAAGACCACGGCTGTGTGTTTACTGGCAGTCCTATGGGAAGACCACGGCTGTGTGTTTACTGGCAGTCCTATGGGAAGACCACGGCTGTGTGTTTACTGGCAGTCCTATGGGAAGACCACGGCTGTGTGTTTACTGGCAGTCCTATGGGAAGACCACGGCTGTGTGTTTACTGGCAGTCCTATGGGAAGACCACGGCTGTGTGTTTACTGGCAGTCCTATGGGAAGACCACGGCTGTGTGTTTACTGGCAGTCCTATGGGAAGACCACGGCTGTGTGTTTACTGGCAGTCCTATGGGAAGACCACGGCTGTGTGTTTACTGGCAGTCCTATGGGAAGACCACGGCTGTGTGTTTACTGGCAGTCCTATGGGAAGACCACGGCTGTGTGTTTACTGGCAGTCCTATGGGAAGACCACGGCTGTGTGTTTACTGGCAGTCCTATGGGAAGACCACGGCTGTGTGTTTACTGGACTGGCAGTCCTATGGGAAGACCACGGCTGTGTGTTTACTGGCAGTCCTATGGGAAGACCACGGCTGTGTGTTTACTGGCAGTCCTATGGGAAGACCACGGCTGTGTGTTTACTGGCAGTCCTATGGGAAGACCACGGCTGTGTGTTTACTGGCAGTCCTATGGGAAGACCACGGCTGTGTGTTTACTGGCAGTCCTATGGGAAGACCACGGCTGTGTCTCAGTGTCTGTTAAAGGCCTCTGTTAATTCTTTGTACAGGGCTGTATAGACCTTGGCGATCGCTGCGTGTCTCTTTAAAGTGGAAGAAAACCTGTCCTTCTCCTCTTCCTCTCTCTCTCTACCTCTCCCCTCCATGTCAGCAGTTCATCTGACGTGAACTCAATTGTTACATTTGTTTATATTGTCACTAGATCTGGGACATGAGTGATGAGAGCGTCCGAGGAGGAGGAGGAGGAGGATGGAATCATCAGAGTTCTAGAACAGAACACAGTCCCACAGGGATTCTACTGCGTTCCAACAAGCCATCTCTTCTAACCTCTTTACTGTAGGTTATCTGGTCAGAGAACAGCTAAGAATAGGACTTGGTTATTATTATTATGTAAAACCCAGTCGGTGTTTGTTATGTATGCCACTGATACGGTTTTAATAACGGCTCTATAATGGTCAGATGGCGCCCTACTGAACGGCGCACATCTGACCATTATAGAGCCGTTATTAAAACCGTATCAGTGGCATACATAACAAACACCGACTGGGTTTTACATAATAATAATAACCAAGTCCTATTCTTAGCTGTTCTCTGACCAGATAACCTACAGTAAAGAGGTTAGAAGAGATGGCTCTGACCCAACTTTTGTGAAACAGATTTTTTATTTTATTTAACGAGGCAAGTCAGTTATTAAGAACAAATTCAGATTTTACAAAGACGGCCTACCACAGGCAAACTCTCCCCTAACCCGGACAATGCTGGGCCAATTCTGCGCCGCCCAATGGGAATCCCGATCACGGCCGGTTGTGGTACAGCCCGGAATCGAACCAGGGTCTGTAGTGACGCCTCTAGCTCTGAGATGTAGTGCCTTAAACCGCGGCACCACTTGGGAGCCCAAGTGAAGGTATCATCAGAAAGTTGCATAACAATCTTACCAGTGATGTAATTTTTTATAGCGGCTAATAACATTTAAAATGTGATTTTCTTTCTTCCCCCCTCTCCACTTAAAGTCAGTTCACTGCTGTAACAAGGAAAACTATACAGGGAAAACCCCTTTGGACAAGCACATGCGAACAAACTAATTGGAAGGACAGACATCCCAGCTCATAAAGTTCCATCTCAAAAGGACATGGTAAATTGGTACTGCACGCACAACATTAGTATAAAACAGCGATCTGGATCCTGAAGGGGATCCACCTGGATCTAAGAGGGGATTTGATCTGGATCCATGATCGATTGGCTCTGCTGTAATCATGCTGTAATCAACCACTTAGCTAGCAAGTTAGGAAACCACATGCATAGCTGGAGCCCTAAACTGGAGATAACTGGAGATAATGTACCACATTAAATTAACTTCGAGTTATAAGCAGTGGTGTAACACACTTAAAGCTTTAGGCTTTACCCCAAAAATATAATAAATAAACGCTATTGGTATTTATGGGACGGTATTGCTCAAGATATATTGCTCAAGCCTAATGATTACCATTGGAAATGTTAAAATGACTTTCAGGTGTCAGTCTTTGTAGTCATACTTTTTGTTTTTGTTTTCAAGGACTTATTTAAATTGTCCTGATATGAACCATACCAGCTCACTGTACGTTGGCTCAAATGGGTCTTTTTCGGTTACCCTTTCAGATATGTTACAGGGAATGTATTGATTTCAGCCTTTCAAATACGTTACAGGGAATGTATTGATTTTCAGATATGTTACAGGGAATGTATTGATTTTCAGATATGTTACAGGGAATGTATTGATTTCACCCTTTCAGATATGTTTCGGTCACATCTTCTCCTGCGACCGTCGTACCACCGGAATTCTAACACCAGTCCTGGGATTCTTCATTACGCACACCTGCCACTCATCATTACACATACCTGTTAATCATTATGATTCACACCTGGACTCCATTACCTTTATCATTTCCTCCCTTTTATATGTCACTGTCTTATGTTCACTCACCAGTTGGTACTATTCTTGTGTACCGGTCTTTAGCCACATGGAATTGTCTCCTTCTTGGTTTTGTTGTTTCATTAAACATTGCACCTGCTTCCCGACTCACACCTACATTATTACAGTTACAGGGAATGTATTGATTTTCCAATTTTACCTTTAACTGCAACAACTTGATCTTACCTGAGTGTACAAAACATAAAAACACATTCCTAATATTGTGTTGCACCCCCTTTTGCCTTCAGAAAAGCCTCAATTTGTCGGGGGACAGACTCTACAAAGTATCAAAAGCGTTCCACAGGGATGCTGGCCCATGTTAACTGTGGGAAGCATTGGAGACGTGTCAAATTAGCTGGATGTCCTTCGGGCGGTGGACCATTCTTGATACGCACAGGAAACTGAAAAACCCAGCAGCGTTGCAGTTCTTGACACAAACTGGTACACC
>NC_042970.1:90000-135000 GCF_901001165.1 Salmo trutta | reverse complement strand
TGGATCCTGGCTCTGAGAGAATATGGTTTAGGTTCAGCTGGATCCTGGCTCTGAGAGAATATGGTTTAGGTTCAGTTGGATCCTGGCTCTGAGAGAATATGGTTTAGGCTCTGTCCCTAATGACATCCCTAATCCCTATGCACTAATTGTGGCCAGACAAAGTGTCAAGCTTTACATTGGGAATAGGGTTTCATTTAGGACATGTAGCCTTGGATGTAGTTACATGAACAATGGATTTGACTTGGGATGATGGAATGTAAGGGCATATAGGAGCTGTAGAAAAGGGTTTTCAAGCGTTAAGATGGACAGTGCTTCATCAACCCTAGAGCTTTAACCATGTTCTGTCACCTTCACCACTAGGTTTGCACCTTACGGTTACTTCCCCAAAATTCTCAGATTTTCTACAAATTCTGGTTGCTTGGAGGATTCATGGGTTTTCCAACCAGGATTTCCCGGAAAAATCAAGGAATTTTCTGGAAAGTTTCCGGAATGTTGCAACACTAATCACCACCTTTCCGTTACTAAGTTAGTAGCTATACTAATACTGAGAAACAATGAAACACCTGTACTAGGTTCCCTATAGGAAGGAATGTATGCTGCCTTGGTACAGGTTGGTAAAGAAGGAGTTATTAAAACAAGTCAGTTTCACAAGCTGCAGCTGCCAATCTACCCAGTGAGCAAAAAATGGTTGAAAGACTTATTTTCAACGTCTTGTGTTCATAAGATACCTACCGCTACACATCACAGTTGTTCATCACAGAAGTAGAAACAACGACGACATGGAAAACACTAAAAAACTAGTCGACAGAAAAGGTTATCATAAAGATCGACTCTGGGTCGACCTCGCTGGCCGGTCGTTGCGTTATTCCATTTTCAGTCATGCAAAACAAAAACACTGTAGCATCCAGGGATTATTAATAACGCTATAGAACAATTACATTAACGTTATGGAAACATATTATTGTTATAGATTATAATCCAACTGATCATATAGAATAGTAAAGAAGGCCTGTCCGGAGGCTGTCCTCTATGTCGCTAGCTGGTTGCTACCAGAGAGAATAATACTAAATAATAACATGGAGTCTGACTGGACCAGCAGTAAGTGTATCTACAACTGTTGTTATTATTACTGAAAAATATATATAAAAACAAAACAATGTAACTTGTAATAAGATTGAAATGTCTAATACACATGAATAGATACCAGCTATTTAAAAACAAATGCACATCTTTTTCTGTAAGCACTACTTTTACTTGACCAATCAAACCAGAGAGCTATAATCTACCAACCACAACACAGTGCCGCAGAGAGAGAGACAGAGGAGATATAATCTACCAACCACAACACAGTGCCACAGAGAGAGACAGAGGAGATATAATCTACCAACCACAACACAGTGCCGCAGAGAGAGACAGAGGAGATATAATCTACCAACCACAACACAGTGCCGCAGAGAGAGACCAGAGAGAGAGACAGAGATCTAATCTACCAACCACAACACAGTGCCGCAGAGAGAGAGACAGAGGAGATATAATCTACCAACCACAACACAGTGCCACAGAGAGAGACAGAGGAGATATAATCTACCAACCACAACACAGTGCCGCAGAGAGAGAAACAGAGGAGATATAATCTACCAACCACAACACAGTGCCGCAGAGAGAGACAGAAGAGATATAATCTACCAACCACAACACAGTGCCGCAGAGAGAGACCAGAGAGAGAGACAGAGATCTAATCTACCAACCACAACACAGTGCCGCAAAGAGAGACAGAGGAGATATAATCTACCAACCACAACAGTGCCGCAGAGAGAGACAGAGGAGATATAATCTACCTACCACAACACAGTGTTGCAGAGAGAGACCAGAGAGAGACAGAAGAGATATAATCTACCAACCACAACACAGTGCCGCAGAGAGAGACCAGAGAGAGAGACAGAGGAGATATAACCTACCAACCACAACACAGTGCCGCAGAGAGAGACAGAGGAGATATAATCTACCTACCACAACACAGTGTCGCAGAGAGAGACCAGAGAGAGACAGGAGATATAATCTACCTACCACAACACAGTGCCACAGAGAGAGACAGAGGAGATATAATCTACCTACCACAACACAGTGTCGCAGAGAGAGACCAGAGAGAGACAGAAGAGATATAATCTACCAACCACAACACAGTGCCGCAGAGAGAGACCAGAGAGAGAGACAGAGGAGATATAATCTACCTACCACAACACAGTGCCGCAGAGAGAGACAGAGGAGATATAATCTACCAACCACAACACAGTGCCGCAGAGAGAGACCAGAGAGAGACAGAGGATCTAAACCAAAGGAAATACAACAAAGCCCCAGGAGGGATAGAAAATAAAAAGGACAACAGTCCAGTTGTGAGCACCAACAATAGTAACAACTGTTTGAATAAAGTAAGAGAGGCATCGCCAACTTTCTCTCATCCCCCAAAAATGTCAATGTTGTTTTGACCACCCGATAAGATGGCAAAGCAATGGGAAATAGGGAAGGGGAGTTGGAGAGAGAAGAGGAGGGGAAAGTAGAGAGGAGAGGAGGGGAAAGGAGAGGAGAGGAGGGTTAAAGGAGGGGAGTGGAGAGAGGAAAGGAAACGAGGGGAGGGAAAGGGGGGGAGGAAACGAGGGGAGAGGAAACAAGGGGAGAGGAGGGGAAAGGGGAAAGGAAGGGAGGGAAACGAGGAGAGGGAAACAAGGGGAAAGGAAAGTAGGGAGGGGAAAGTAGGGGAGGGGAAACGAGGAAACGAGAGGAGGGGAGGGAAATGAGGAGAGGGAAAAGTAGGGGAGAGGAAAGTAGGGGAGGGAAAAGTAGGGGAGGAAGGGGGAGAGGAAAGGGGGGGGTGGAGAGGTGAGGGAGCTTTACTTTACAGAGCAGAGAGATTGAAAGATGGGGGGAAATAAAATGGCTTTTTCTTTCTTTTAAAAAGAGGTGACAGATTTGCATCAGAGTTCTCTTTGGTAACGAAAGCATGTGGTTGGGATGCGTCTCCATACATCTCATTGTACACATAAACAAACCGTTTCTCGCTTTTCTTTTCAAAATCTCAGGCATCCAATAACACAGAAAAAAGTACGCAAACCTACTTCAACAACATAAAAAGTCAATTTAAAACTAAATAAATGACGAGAGTCAAAACGTTGACAAAAGAAAATGCTTCCCTTATTCCATGGTTATATATATATATATATATATATATGCGCCTTATTCCATGGCTATATCCCTAGCTACCAGCACAGCTCTAAGCGGGGTTAAATCATGCAGGGTAGTCTTACACCAGGGAACAAGACCAACCCTCTTCCTGCAAGGATAGACATTGGACACGCAGGGTTTTGCTCCAGCCCTGCTCAGAAACACACCTGGGTCGTATTTGTTAGTGCACACTATAACTAAATATTTTTGCAACACAAAATGAAAAAACAAGTTTGGTGCCTCATGAATATGACTGATTCTTCTACATCAGCTGTTCATCAGGACCTTGATTAGCTGAATCAGGTGTTAGTTACAACAGGGCTGGAGCAAAAATGAATACAGCCTGCCTAGCCAGTAGCTCTCCAGCAGGGCTGTTCAACCAGCCTGGTGGTGTTACAGTGAGTAATGGATGGGGCAGGGGGGCAGGTTTTAGCTGGCTCTGACTAGTTGAGACTAAGCCACTCCCTTCAGGACACAATGGATGGAGAGTGGCTGTGGTTGACCATGTGACTGTTGGGGGAGGAGTCAGGGGAGGAGGAGGAGCTTCCTTTGGCTTTGATCTGCAGCCAGGTCTCTCCTAAGGCCTTGGTGAAGTGGTCGTCCACAGAGCCGGTGATGGACACAGAGTTAGTGACGGGTTCCGGCTGCTTGTAGTTCCTCCCCAGGCTGCGACGGAAATGCTCCTCGATCACCGGGTCAACACACGCAGAGTTGGCTGGAAGAGAGAAGGACAGGGCTATAACTATTACATCCAGACAGGCGGGGCTCCAACATCTAGACAGGCGGGGCTCCAACCCCAGACAGGCGGGGCTCCAACATCTAGACAGGCGGGGCTCTAACCCCAGACAGGCGGGGCTCTAACCCCAGACAGGCGGGGCTCTAACCCCAGACAGGCGGGGCTCCAACATCTAGACAGGCGGGGCTCCAACATCTAGACAGGCGGGGCTCCAACATCTAGACAGGCGGGGCTCCAACATCTAGACAGGCGGGGCTCCAACATCTAGACAGGCGGGGCTCTAACATCTAGACAGGCGGGGCTCTAACCCCCGACAGGCGGGGCTCTAACCCCCGACAGGCGGGGCTCTAACCCCCGACAGGCGGGGCTCTAACCCCCGACAGGCGGGGCTCTAACCCCCGACAGGCGGGGCTCTAACCCCCGACAGGCGGGGCTCTAACCCCCGACAGGCGGGGCTCTAACCCCCGACAGGCGGGGCTCTAACCCCAGACAGGCGGGGCTCTAACCCCAGACAGGCGGGGCTCTAACCCCAGACAGGCGGGGCTCTAACCACCAGACAGGCGGGGCTCTAACCCCCAGACAGGCGGGGCTCTAACCCCCAGACAGGCGGGGCTCTAACCCCCAGACAGGCGGGGCTCTAACCCCCAGACAGGCGGGGCTCTAACCCCCAGACAGGCGGGGCTCTAACCCCCGACAGGCGGGGCTCTAACCCCCGACAGGCGGGGCTCTAACCCCCGACAGGCGGGGCTCTAACCCCCGACAGGCGGGGCTCTAACCCCCAGACAGGCGGGGCTCTAACCCCCAGACAGGCGGGGCTCTAACCCCCAGACAGGCGGGGCTCTAACCCCCAGACAGGCGGGGCTCTAACCCCCAGACAGGCGGGGCTCTAACCCCCAGACAGGCGGGGCTCTAACCCCAAGACAGGCGGGGCTCTAACCCCAAGACAGGCGGGGCTCTAACCCCAAGACAGGCGGGGCTCTAACCCCCAGACAGGCGGGGCTCTAACCCCCAGACAGGCGGGGCTCTAACCCCAGACAGGCGGGGCTCCAACCCCAAGACAGGCGGGGCTCCAACATCTAGACAGGCGGGGCTCTAACCCCTGACAGGCGGGGCTCTAACCCCAAGACAGGCGGGGCTCTAACCCCCAGACAGGCGGGGCTCTAACCCCCAGACAGGCGGGGCTCTAACCCCAGACAGGCGGGGCTCCAACCCCAAGACAGGCGGGGCTCCAACATCTAGACAGGCGGGGCTCTAACCCCTGACAGGCGGGGCTCTAACCCCAAGACAGGCGGGGCTCTAACCCCAAGACAGGCGGGGCTCTAACCCCAAGACAGGAGGGGCTCTAACCCCAAGACAGGAGGGGCTCTAACCCCAAGACAGGCGGGGCTCTAACCCCAAGACAGGCGGGGCTCCAACCCCAAGACAGGCGGGGCTCCAACATCTAGACAGGCGGGGCTCCAACCCCAGACAGGCGGGGCTCCAACCCCAGACAGGCGGGGCTCCAACATCTAGACAGGCGGGGCTCTAACTCCAGACAGGCGGGGCTCTAACCCCAGACAGGCGGGGCTCCAACATCTAGATAGAGGGGCTCTAAACCCAGACAGGCGGGGCTCCAACGGCTAGACAAGCGGGGCTCCAACATCTAGACAGGCGGAGGTCTAAAACCAGACAGACGGGGCTCTAACCCCAGACAGGCGGGGCTCCAACATCTAGACAGGCGGGGCTCCAACCCCAGACAGGCGGGGCTCTAACCCCAGACAGGCGGGGCTCCAACATCTAGAGAGGCGGGGCTCCAACCCCAGACAGGCGGGGCTCCAACATCTAGACAGGCGGGGCTCTAACCCCAGCCAGGCGGGGCTCTAACCCCAGCCAGGCGGGGCTCTAACCCCAGCCAGGCGGGGCTCTAACCCCAGCCAGGCGGGGCTCTAACCCCAGCCAGGCGGGGCTCTAACCCCAGCCAGGCGGGGCTCTAACCCCAGCCAGGCGGGGCTCTAACCCCAAGACAGGCGGGGCTCTAACCCCAAGACAGGCGGGGCTCTAACCCCAAGACAGGCGGGGCTCTAACCCCAAGCCTAACCCCAAGACAAGCGGGGCTCCAACATCTAGACAGGTGGGGCTCCAACCCCAGACAGGCGGGGCTCCAACATCTAGACAGGCGGGGCTCTAACCCCAGACAGGCGGGGCTCTAACCCCAGACAGGCGGGGCTCTAACCCCAGACAGGCGGGGCTCTAACCCCAGACAGGCGGGGCTCTAACCCCAGACAGGCGGGGCTCCAACATCTAGACAGGCGGGGCTCCAACATCTAGATAGGCGGGGCTCCAACATCTAGATAGGCGGGGCTCCAACCCCAGACAGGCGGGGCTCCAACATCCAGACAGGCGGGGCTCTAACCCCAGACAGGCGGGGCTCTAACCCAGACAGGCGGGGCTCTAACCCCAGACAGGCGGGGCTCTAACCCCAGACAGGCGGGGCTCTAACCCAAGACAGGCGGGGCTCTAACCCAAGACAGGCGGGGCTCTAACCCAAGACAGGCGGGGCTCTAACCCAAGACAGGCGGGGCTCTAACCCCAAGACAGGCGGGGCTCTAACCCCAAGACAGGCGGGGCTCTAACCCCAAGACAGGCGGGGCTCTAACCCCAAGACAGGCGGGGCTCTAACCCCAAGACAGGCGGGGCTCTAACCCCAAGACAGGCGGGGCTCTAACCCCCAGACAGGCGGGGCTCTAACCCCAAGACAGGCGGGGCTCTAACCCCCAGACAGGCGGGGCTCTAACCCCAGACAGGCGGGGCTCTAACCCCAGACAGGCGGGGCTCTAACCCCAGACAGGCGGGGCTCTAACCCCAGACAGGCGGGGCTCTAACCCCAGACAGGCGGGGCTCTAACCCCAGACAGGCGGGGCTCCAACATCTAGATAGGCGGGGCTCCAACATCTAGTTAGGCGGGGCTCCAACCCCAAGACAGGCGGGGCTCCAACCCCAGACAGGCGGGGATCCAACCCCAGACAGGCGGGGCTCTAACCCCAGAGAGGTGGGGCTCTAACCCCAGACAGGCGGGGCTCTAACCCCAGACAGGCGGGGCTCTAACCCCAGACAGGCGGGGCTCTAACCCCAGACAGGCGGGGCTCTAACCCCAGACAGGCGGGGCTCTAACCCCAGACAGGCGGGGCTCCAACAACTAGACAGGCGGGGCTCTAACCCCAGACAGGCGGGGCTCTTACCCCAGACAGGCGGGGCTCCAACATCTAGACAGGCGGGGCTCCAACCCCAGACAGGCGGGGCTCCAACCCCAGATAGGCGGGGCTCCAACATCTAGAGAGGCGGGGCTCCAACCCCAGACAGGCGGGGCTCCAACAGCTAGACAGGCGGGGCTCCAACAACTAGACAGGCGGGGCTCTAACCCCAGACAGGCGGGGCTCTAACCCCAGACAGGCGGGGCTCTAACCCCAGACAGGCGGGGCTCTAACCCCAGACAGGCGGGGCTCTAACCCCAGACAGGCGGGGCTCTAACCCCAGACAGGCGGGGCTCTAACCCCAGACAGGCGGGGCTCTAACCCCAGACAGGCGGGGCTCTAACCCCAGACAGGCGGGGCTCTAACCCCAGACAGGCGGGGCTCTAACCCCAAGACAAGCGGGGCTCTAACCCCAAGACAAGCGGGGCTCTAACCCCAAGACAAGCGGGGCTCCAACATCTAGACAGGCGGGGCTCCAACCCCAGACAGGCGGGGCTCTAACCCCAGACAGGCGGGGCTCCAACATCTAGATAGGCGTGGCTCCAACATCTAGATAGGCGGGGCTCCAACATCTAGATAGGCGGGTCTCCAACATCTAGATAGGCGGGGCTCCAACATCTAGATAGGCGGGGCTCCAACATCTAGATAGGCGGGGCTCCAACATCTAGATAGGCGGTGCTCCAACATCTAGATAGGCGGTGCTCCAACATCTAGATAGGCGGGGCTCCAACATCTAGATAGGCGGGGCTCTAACCCCAGACAGGCGGGGCTCCAACATCTAGACAGGCGGGGCCCCAACCCCAGACAGGCGGGGCCCCAACTCCCGACAGGCGGGGCCCCAACTCCCGACAGGCGGGGCCCCAACCCCCGACAGGCGGGGCCCCAACCCCCGACAGGCGGGGCTCTAACCCCAGACAGGGGGGCGCTCACTAAACCCCATCACAAGATCACCAGACCCCATCACAAGATCACCAGACCTCATCACAGGATCACCAGACCTCATCACAGGATCACCAGACCTCATCACAGGAGCACCAGACCTCATCACAAGATCACCAGACCCCATCACAAGATCACCAGACCCCATCACAAGATCACCAGACCCCATCACAAGATCACCAGACCCCATCACAAGATCACCAGACCCCATCACAAGATCACCAGACCCCATCACAAGATCACCAGACCCCATCACAAGATCACCAGACCTCATCACAAGATCACCAGACCTCATCACAAGATCACTAAACCCCATCACAAGATCACCAGACCTCATCACAAGATCACCAGACCTCATCACAAGATCACCAGACCTCATCACAAGATCACCAGACCTCATCACAAGATCACCAGACCTCATCACAAGATCACCAGACCTCATCACTAGACCCCATTTTTAAAATTGTATTTTATCTTTATTTAACTTGGCAAGTCAGTTAAGAACAAATTCTTATTTTCAATGACTGCCTACCAGGGAACAGTGGGTTAACTGCCTTGTTAAGGGGCAGAATGACAGATTATTACCTTGTCAGCTCGGGGGATTCAATCTAGCAACCTTCCGGTTACTAGTTCAACGCGCTAACCACTAGGCTACCTACCCCATCACCAGACCCTATTCATATGTAGTGCACTACTTTTAACCTTACACTTCACTTCTGGGCTAATCCCAAACCACAATCTATACCCCTTTATAGTGCACTTCTGACTAGACCCTTATGTGGGCCCCTTTGGAGTCTACAGACAACATAGGACTCATCTGATGACTTACAGCTGTTACCTGATAAGGGTGTCTGCTGGCTGGTCCATTGTAGCTGTGTAGCAGTATGGTATACCGTAAATTCCGGACTATAAGCGGCAACTTTTTTCTCACGCTTTGAACCTTGCGGCTTAAACAATGACGCGGCTAATATATGGATTTTTCCCGCTTTACTTTTTTTTTTCTAAAAAAAAAAACATTCTGTGACGTGCTCAGTTTTTTGGCGGCATGAAGCTTTCATTAGACCAATGAAATTGCCGAACGGGTTACGGTCAAACAACTTTTTTGTTTACTGTTTAGATTAAATCGAGTGCTCTCAAACTTCCCATCATTCTGATTACGGTAGTCATTTTGTCACCCTCATCATGGCAAAGACACGGAGAAATGCATATGATGCAGCTTTCAAGTTGAAGGCGATTGATCTGGCTGTTGGAAAAGGAAATAGAGCTGCTGCACAGGAGCTTGGTCTTAATGAGTCGATGATAAGACGTTGGAAACAGCAGCGTGAGGAATTGACTCAGTGCAAAAAGACAACTAAAGCTTACTGCAAATTGTTTATTTTTTGTTACAAGCCGTGTTTCGTTAAAGCCTATTTATTTTTGTTACAAGCCGTGTTTCGTTAAATCCTATTTAATTTTGTTACAAGCCGTGTTTCGTTAAAGCCTATTTATTTTTGTTACAAGCTGTGTTTCGTTAAAGCCTGTGTAAAGCTCATTTGTTTCAATGTACCGGTAGGCACCTGCGGCTTATTTATGTTCAAAATAATATATATTTTTTAATTCAGTGGGTGCGGCTTATATTCAGGTGCGCTTAATAGTCTGGAAATTACGGTAATATATATTATGTTACTTACAGTTGCTGGCTGGTCTATTGTAGCTGTGTAGCAGGTTGTTGGAACAGCCGTTGTGAGACAGGTTACAGTTACGGTTGTTTGTCGGAGCGCACGTTATCACTGACGGACGATTCTAAACAAAACACAAAGAAATCAAACAAAACATGTTCAGGACTTTAGAGGGTTTGAAGACAATGTGTTAACTGCATATTCTTATGCCCTGAAAGTGTGATTGTGTCCGTTTCGGTTGTGTGTGTGTGCGCGTGTCTTGAGTCTTACCTGCTGGCGTTCCACAGGGCTGACGGTTGGTGAGATGACAAAGGTACGGGCGGCATCCATGTTGTTTTTGGTCAGGGCGAGAGGCTGATCCATGGCCAGGTTGGGCATGTGGTGGTGTGGGGTGTACAGGTGGTGGTTGCCATGGAGAACCGTGGAGGGGGCGGCGGCTCGCTCCACGGGGCTGCGGCTACAGTCCCGAGGGTCCTTGGCACTACGGAAGTCGCCATTGGAAGGCTTGCCTCTGCAGAGAGAAGATGATAAAAGATTACTTTATTGTCCAATTTCAGGAAACTAGGCGTGTCACTACTTCACAGGAGAGACATTTGAAAGTACTGTTTTTTTTGTTTGTTATCAAAATACGTTTTGGGGCAGAAATGCCTTCTGGAACATGTGAACTTTCACGTGGCTTAATAACAAACTTGTATACCATCTGTAAATGGTCAGTATGTGTAGGTAATCCTGTCTAACACGGCTTTTTATAAAGATATCACGTCGTAGAACTGCATCAGTGTTGCTCTCCACTTTCTGGAGGACCCGGTTTTTGAAATCAGTGGAATTAGAGTATGATGGCTAAGGAGATGGAGAAAATTCTGGCGTTTGTTTAATACGCAGATGGAGTTGAAAAGAGAACACACAGAAGTATCTGGATTACATATTCAAACTAAGGGCAACCATGGCATCCATGAACCTCTGCTGAAGTTCATTAGAGTTGCATCAGATGACCTGGCCTCCACAAACACCCAACCTCAAACCAATTGAGATGATTTGGGATGAGTTGGACCGCAGAGTGAAGGAAAAGCAGCAAACAAGTGATCAGCATATGTGGGAACTCCTTCAAGATTGTTAGTAAAGCATTACAGGTGAAGCTGGTTGAGAGAACGCCAAGAGTGTGCAAAGCTGTCATCAAGGCAAAAAGTGTCTACTTTGAAGAATCTAAAATATATTTTGTTTTGATGAAACATTTTTTTTGTTACTACATGATTCCATATGTTATTTCATAGTTTTGATGTCTTCACTATTATTCTACAATGTAGAAAATAGTAAAACAATTAAGAAAAACCCTTCAATAAGTAGGTGTCCAAACTTTTGACTGGTACTGTATATTATCCACGTCCTTTTTCAGCCACGACTCTGAGAAACGTAGAATACATAGAATATTACAGGTCCCGTGGATAGAATAGTCTGGAACAGAGCTTATCTAGTTTGTTCTCTAGTGACTCTACGCTCGCCAACAGAAGTGAGGGCAGAGGCGGTTTATTTGCTCGCCAACATCGTCTCGTCAGGATGCCGCCTCGCCTGCCTCTCTTTCACCGTCGCGTCCCCGGGTGATCAGGGCCTGGTCCGGAGTACGCAGAACATCCAGAACTGCCGACTCGTTGAAGTACAAATCATTCTCGACGTCAAGAAGTCTATTTTCAAGTCACAGGAAATGATGTCAGAGGACATTATGTACAACAACAAAAAGTTCCAATCAGAAAATAATTGGCCAGGAGCCCGTAAGACTATCCACAGCAGCACCATTATTTAACAGAGATTGTTTTCAGTGTGGTTCTTTGTCAGAAAGTATTTAAACTGTGGTTAACCCCGTCAGCACCACCCTGCTGTGCTGCTGTCTTGAAGAATTGTTGTTTTTAACTGATTAGGTACATTTTCATTTATGTGATTGATGTGGAATTACTCTGGAGCCATATGTGTGTATGTCTCTGTGTGTGTGTGTCTGTCTCTGTGTGTGTGTGTCTGTCTCTGTGTCTGTCTCTGTGTGTGTGTGTGTGTGTCTGTCTTTGTGTGTGTGGGTGTGTGTCTCTGTCTCTGTGTGTGTGTGTTTCTGTGTGTCTGTCTCTGTGTGTCTGTCTATGTGTGTGTGTGTCTCTGTGTGTGTGTGTGTCTCTGTGTGTCTCTGTGTGTGTGTGTGTGTGTGTGTGTGTGTGTGTGTGTGTTATTGACGTGGCAATATCCTGGAGCCGTGTGTGTGTGTGTGTGTGTGTGTGTGTGTCTGTCTCTGTGTGTGTGTGTGTGTTAGCTGCTACTTGGCACCTCATGCTTGGGTACCTAGATATTATCTCTCTCTCTCTCCAAGTGCTAGTCAGTCGTATGAAAGACAGACCTGGGTCCTGGGGGGATAGGGGTAGGGTGAGGGAGAAAAGAAAAACAAGTTACTAATGTCACAAAACCCTGGAACGTGGAAACGAGGGTAATATTTCCCTCCCTGGGTCAGTTTCGCTTCAGAACTATTCTATATCCACTGTAAATGGAAACTTGTTGAATTGTAAAAAAAAAAAAAATGCCCTGTTCTTGACTGTAGTTCAAGTCAGACAACAACCGAGGGACAATTTCTATCTGAAAACAAAGAGCCCTTATCCTGTAAGAGTCAGACGGCTGCGGGCTGGAAGCTACGGCCCGCCGCTCTGCGGGCTGGAAGCTACGGCCCCCCGCTCTGCGGGCTGGAAGCTACGGCCCGCCGCTCTGCGGGCTGGAAGCTACGGCCCGCCGCTCTGCGGGCTGGAAGCTACGGCCCGCCTCTCTGCGGGCTGGAAGCTACGGCCCGCCTCTCTGCGGGCTGGAAGCTACGGCCCGCCTCTCTGTGGGCTACGGCCCGTCGCTCTGTGGGCTGGAAGCCTGCTACGGCCCGCCGCTCTGTGGGCTACGGCCCGCCGCTCTGTGGGCTACGGCCCGCCGCTCTGTGGGCTACGGCCCGCCGCTCTGTGGGCTGGAAGCTACGGCCCGCCTCTCTGTGGGCTACGGCCCGCCTCTCTGTGGGCTACGGCCCGCCTCTCTGTGGGCTACGGCCCGCCTCTCTGTGGGCTACGGCCCGCCTCTCTGTGGGCTGGAAGCCTGCTATGGCCCGCACCTTTGTAACACACTCGGTCCTCTGATTGGACCAGCAAACTGTCACTCAACACAGGTCGGGTGAGCTAACGATAGCTTATTTACTGTACAGCTATACGATCAGGTGCAGCGCAAACATAAAATCATAGGTAGAGAGGATCGCCACAACTGTTGTTTTGGTGTGTCAAACCACAGGCCGGCTGTAGTTTTGCTGTGTCAAACTTGCTTGATATTGATAACGTACAAATGAAAATCGCATTTAGACTGTTCTGTTAAAATGTATTATTACTGTGGTGAGGACACACAGTGGAAAACGCTTTGTTGTTAAAATGTTTACTGTTGCTTTCGCATGTTTAAATGCATATGTGGTGCATCTATATACCATCTAATGCTTCAATAATTGCTAGCGTTCGATCATTAATCTATTGTAACACTTAAGACATTTTTGCTTCATGTTTGATACATTTTCATTTATCATTTCTTACCTTCTGAGTGATGTTCGCGCAATGTGAACGTTCGCAAGACTCATGGAAGTAGAAGTTCTGTTTGTTTAATTCAATAGGTTCCTTTGATCTTATTCCCTGGGTGACGTCGGAGTTCAGTGCGTCTGTCATTCTGGTTGTGTGTAATAGAAGCACAGCTCAGGGTGTACAGATATAGTCTATGTGGCCTTTGCGCGCCACGCTTCGGAGTCCGTACGTTGAACAAAATACAATTATTGGTCTATGAACGGTGATGAAATATCATTAATAAATCACCAAGTCTGATTAACACTAAGATATAAAGACAAATGAATGAATTGATGTGGAATTTGCCTTTTATTTTGCGGAACCAGTCTATTGGTCGTGTAAATGCCAATTGTAATTGTATGGTCCTGGGAGGGGCCCAAGCGGTAATATATACACTACTGTTTAAAGGTTTGGGTCACTTAGAAAAGTCCTTGTTGTTGAAAGAAAAGCAGATTTTTTTGTCCATTAAAATAACATCAAACTGATCAGAAATACAGTGTAGACATTGTTGTAGCTGGAAACAGCAGATTTTTTTATGGAATATCTACATAGGCGTACAGAGGCCCATTATCAGCAACCATCACTCCTGTGTTCCAATGGGACGTTGTGTTAGCTAATCCAAGTTAATCATTTTAAAAGGCTAATTGATCATTAGAAAACCCTTTTGCAATTATGTTAGCACAGCTGAAACTTGTTCTAATTAAAGAAGCAATAAAACTGGCCTTCTTTAGACTAGTTGAGAATCTGGAGCATCAGCATTTGTGGGTTCAATTACAGGCTCAAAATAGCCAGAAACAAATAACTTTCTTCTGAAACTCGTCAGTCTATTCTTGTTCTGAGAAATGAAGGCTATTCCATGCGAGAAATTTGCAAGAAACTGAAGATCTCGTACAACGCTGTGTACTACTCCCTTCACAGAACAGCTCAAACTGGGTATCCAGAATAGAAAGAGGAGTGGGGGGCCCCGGTGCACAACTGAGCAAGAGGACAAGTACATTAGTGTGTCTAGTTTGAGAAACAGACGTCTCACAAGTCCTCAACTGGCAGCTTCATTAAATAGTACCCGCAAAACACCAGTCTCAACGTCAACAGTGAAGAGGCGACTCCGGGATGCTGGCCTTCTAGGCAGAGTTTCAAAGAAAAAGCCATATCTCAGACTGGCCAATAAAAAGTAAAGATTAAGATGGGTAAAAGAACACAGACACTGGACAGAGGAAGATTGGAGAAAAGTGTTAAGGACAGACAAAGCTAAGTTTGAGGTGTTCGGATCACAAAGAAGAACATTTGTGAGACGCAGAAAAAAATTAAAAGTTGGTGGAGGAGTGCTTGACGCCATCTGTCAGCATGGTGGAGGCAATGTGATGGTCTGGGGGTGCTTTGGTGGTGGTAAAGTGGGAGATTTGTACAGTGTAAAAGGGATCTTGAAGGAAGGCTATCACTCCATTTTGCAACGCCATGCCATACCCTGTAGACGGCGCTTAATTGGAACCAATTTCCTCCTACAACAGGACAACAACCAAAAGCACAGCTCCAAACTTTGCAAGAACTATTTAGGGAAGAAGCAGTCAGCTGGTATTCTGTCTATAATGGAGTGGCCAGCACAGTCACCGGATCTCAACCCTATTGAGCTGTTGTGGGAGCAGCTTGACCGTATGGTACGTAAGAAGTGCCCATCAAGCCAATCCAATTTGTGGGAGGTGCTTCAGGAAGCATGGGGTGAAATCTCTTCAGATTACCTCAACAAATTGACAACTAGAATGCCAAAAGGTCTGCAAGGCTGTAATTGCTGCAAATGGAGGATTTGTTTTATTTCAATTAAAAATCATTATGTATAACCTTGTCAACATCTGGACTATACTTCCTATTGATTTTGAATCTCATTTCATGTATGTTTTCATGGAAAACAAAGACATTTCTAAGTGACCCCAAACTTTTGAACGGTAGTGTACATGTTGAGCTCCTGTTAGATTGGATGAGGTTTCCCCGGGGGAGGCTGTCCTCTACCTGTTAGATTGGATGTGGTTTCCCCAGGGGAGGCTGTCCTCTCTACCTGTATCCATCCAGACAGGACATGTTAACTTCTCTTGGGTAGGGGGCAGTATTTTCACGGCTGGATGAAAAATGTACCCAAATTAAACTGCCTACTACTCGGGCCCAGAAACTATAATATGCATATTATTAGTAGATTTGTATAGAAAACACTCTGAAGTTTCTAAAACTGTTTGAATGATGTCTGTGAGTATAACAGAACTCGTATGGCAGGCAAAAATCTGAGACAAATCCAACCAGGAAGTGGGAAATCTGAGACTTGTAGTCTTTCAAACCATTGCCTATTGAAACGACAGTGTCTGTGGGGTCATTCTGCACTTCTTAAGGCTTCCACTAGATGTCAACAGTCTTTAGAAAGTTGTTTGAGGCTTCTATGGTGAATTTTGAGGGAATAACAGCCGGTTCAAGCAGTGGACTGTCTGAGGTCATGTAGTTACTTCATGCGCTTTCACGCATGGCTAGCATTTTTTATTTTTCTTCTGTAATGAATACGCTATTGTCTGGTTGGAATATTATCGATTTTTTATGTTAAAAACACTCTAAGGATTGACTGTAAACATCGTTTGACATGTTTCTACAAACGGTAATGGAACTTCTGAGCTTTTCGTCTATTGATTTGGGCTCCCGCATCGTGCCTTTGGAATAGCGGCAACAAAATGGAGGTATTTGGACATAAATGGACTTTATCGAACAAATTAACATTTCTTGTGGAAGTGGGAGTCCTGCGAGTGCATTCCGCCGAGGATCAGCAAAGGTAAGGAAATATTTATAACACTAATTTAGAGTTTTGTTGATGGCATGACTTGGCGGGTAGCTGCATAGCTTGCATTGATGGCTGAGCTCTGTACTCAGAATATTGAACAATGTGCTTTCTCCGTAAAGTTATTTTGAAATCTGACACAGCGGCTGCATTAAGAAGTAGTGTATCTATAATTCTTTAAATAATTGTTATATATTTTGTCAAGGTTTATGATGAGTATTTCTGTAAATGAATGTGCACATTCACCAGAAGTTTTGGGAGGCAAACATTTTCTGAACATCACGCGCCAATGTAAAATGCTGTTTTTGGATATAAATATGAACTTGATCGAACAAAACATACATGTATTGTGTAACATGATGTCCTATGAGTGTCATCTGATGAAGATCGTCAAAGGTTAGTGCTTAATTTTAGCTGTATTTCTGGTTTTTGTGACGCCTCTCCTTGCTAGGAAAATGGCTGTGTGGCTTTTCTTGTTTAGGTGGTGTCCTAACATAATCGAATGTTTTGCTTTCGCTGTAAAGCCTTTTTGAAATCAGACAATGTGGTTGCATTAAACCTGATTCTTCTTCTTGTCTTCCTATTTGTGGTGAAAGCAAAGAAAAATCACTTAAAAACATCACCACAGTTAGCTAATTTCAATGAAAACCAACTGCATTTATTTTTATTATAGCTACATGTAATGAAAGTTTTGGGGTTTGTTTTACATGACCTTGTTTTGTGTCTGTTGGCTGAAGGCTACTCTGCTTGCAGCTTGCTATCTAGCTGGCTAAAAACAGCAAGCATGCTAACTTTTTGAGCTCCCCACATAATAATAATTGATATTTATATAATATGCCAAGGCAAATATTTGTCTACTTGCCAGTGTAACCTACAACATTACCCCCAGTTTGATATGCTGCTTAAATGTATTTGGTCCCATATCAGCAAAAACAAATAGAATGTCATCATTTCTTGCTCACGGTGATACAGCAAAGCTTGGGGCTGTTTTTACCATTTCAAAATAGCCTAGAATTGGGTAGTTATTACAGCTAAATAAAATACATTTTTTTTGAGGGGGGGAGGGGGGTTTAAAAAGGCTGCAATGTTGCTTGACTTATTTTTTTGAACATTCGCTGAGATTATATTTAGTTGTCAATGCAAAATAGGCTGACCAGCTAAACCAAGTCCAAGCAATCTTTAAATTCAAGTGAAACAGAGATTGTTATCTGTAGTCTCATAGACCACTGAAACCAGGTCAATAACTCTATGTACAGTCCTATTGATTAGGAATTGTCCTTTATTGTGAGTAGGCCTTTGCCATCACCAAGTTTATCAAGACATTTACCATTCAAACGAATGATTACCATTATGCTATGTAGTTAAGATGGTTAAAACCAAAAGTCAAATTGATTGTATGGTTGTACTATTCATGTGTTAATGCATACATGGCTGTCTCCGGGGAACATTTCTCATCAATATCTTTCAAGTTTAATTATATTTATTAATCGGCATAAAATATTGACCATCGCCCTCCTTGACCTCCATACCGGTCATTCTCTAGTCGGCAGGACGACGTAACGTAAGGAGCCGCACATTTTGTGACGTAAAAAAAATGACATTCAAGTACTCTGCCATATTTGCATAGTTTGCTTAAGCTCCGTTTCTCGCTTTAGTTGTCTGTATATGAGTTCCATGCCTTCAGCAGTCTTGTGTAGAGTTACGCAGCGTACCAGAATGTGTGGTTAGATCTCTCTACTGTACTGAGAGCTTATATAGCTGTAACTACTACTGCTGCTGGGAACTTTAACCTCTGCCAACTGAACAGCAGAGAGGAGGAGCAGAGCCAAGATGGCTGATTCAATTATACTCTTGTTGTTTTACATGGGGCTTTGTGTCTTTCGCGCATGTTCGTGTGTGTGTGTGTGTGTGTGCACGCGCAGAGGCAGACTTAGTAATTTGGAGGCCCCAGGCAGAGGCCTGTGTGAGTAAGGAGCAAATGTTGCACAATCCAGGGATAGAAAGCTTTTAGAGACTTACCCAGAAAGACAGCAAAAGGTTATTCTAACATGTATTGACTGAGGTAAATTATTAGATATGTAATTCAAGATATATTAGTGTTTTATCTTTCTTGAATTTTTCTTTCACTTTGACTGAGTTGTGTAAATTGTTGACAAAAATACAAATTCACAATTTCATTTTTAATCCTACTTTGTAACACAAACAAAATGGAACAAGTAAAGTGGTGTGAATACTGTACTTTTTTTGGAGTCTTTCCTTGTCAACAATAGGGCCTCACACCCCCCCCCCACATTTCCTTTGCAACTTTGAAGCTTCCTGCAGATTTTGCTGCTGTTGAACCAGCCTGCTGAAACAAGACAAAAACTGAGAGCAGCCCGTGACAGCGGGTTGGGGGGGCCTCGAGTGGCGCATGGGGGGGAGGAGGCCTCAAGCTGAAACATTACTTTTTGAAAAATTATTACTAGTATCATTATTTATAATGCCCAGCTCACGAGGCCCCTTTATGTGAGGCCTGAGGTAATTGCCTCTTCTGTGTAATGGTAAGTACGCCTCTGTGAGTCAAATCAAATGCGCCGAATACAACCGGTGTAGGCTTTACCGTGAAATGCTTATTTATGAGCCCTTAACCAACAATGCAGAGTTAAAAACTAAGTATGTGGATAACTGCTTGTCAAATATCTCATTTCCTAAATCATAGGCATTAATATGGAACTGGTTCTCCCATTTGCTGCTATAACAGCCTCCACTCTGCTGGGAAGGCTTTCCACGAGATGTAGGAATATTACTGCAGGGACTTGCTTCCATTCAGCCACAAGAGCATTAGTGAGGTCAGGCACTGATGGGTGATTAGGCCTGGCTTGCAGTAATTCCAATTCATCCCAAAGGAGTTTGATGGGGTTGAGGTCAGGGCTCTGTGCTGGCCAGTCAAGTTCTTCCACACCGATCGACAAACCATTTCTGTATGGACCTCTCTTTGCGCACGGGGGCATTGTCATGCTGAAACAGGAAATGGCTTCCCCCAAACTGTTGCCACAAAATTGGAAGCACAGAATCATCTAGAATGTCATTGTATGCTGTAGCGTTAAGATTTCCCTTCACTGGAACTAAGGGGCCCGAACCATGAAAAACAGACCCAGACTATTGTTCCAGATGGATTACCAGGACGTGTACTGCGAGCATGCGCTGACCAGCTGGCAAGTGTCTTCACTGACATTTTCAACCTATCCCTGATCCGGTCTGTAATACCAACTTGTTTCAAGTAGACCACCGTAGTCCAGTGCCCAAGAACGACAAGGTAACCTCCCCATAGCACTCACATCTGTAGCCATGAAATGCTTTCAAAGGCTGGTTATGGCTCACATCAACACCATCATACCAGACACCCTAGACCCACTCCAATTTGCGTACCACCCCAACAAATCCACAGATAATGCAATCTCTACTGTACTCCACACTGTCCTCACCCACCTGGACAAAAGGAACACCTATGTGAGAATGCTATTCATTGACTACAGCTCAGCGTTCAACACCTTAGTGCCCTCAAAGCTCATCACTAAGCTAACGACCCTGGGACTAAACACCTCCCTCTGCAACTGGATCCTGGATTTCCTGACAGGCCGCCCCCAGGTGGTGAGGGTAGGCAACAACCCATGCGCCATGCTGACCCTCAACACGGGGGCCCCTCAGGGGTGCGTGCTCAGTCCCCTCCTGTTCACTGTCGACTACGTGGCCGCGCATGACTCCAACACCATCATCACTTTTGCTGATGACACAACCGGTGGTAGGACTGGTCACTGATGACGAGGACACATCCTATAGGGAGGAAGTCAGAGACCTGGCAGTCTGGTGCCAGGAGAACAACCTCTCCCTCAATGTCAGCAAGACAAAGGAGCTGATCGTGGACTACAGGAAATGGAAGGGCGAGCATGCCCCCATCCACATCGATGGCGATGTGATGGAGCTGGTCAAGAGCTTCAAGTTCATCGGTGTCCAAATCACTAAGGAATGAAAATAGTCCACACACACACACACACACACACACACACACACACACACACACACACACACACACACACACACACACAGTTGTAAAGAGGGCATGACAACGCCCCTTCCCCCTCAGGAGGCTGAAAAGATCTGGGGCCTTCAGATACTCAAAAAAGTTATACAGCTGCACCATTGAGAGCATCTTGACTGGCTATGTTACCGCCTGGTACAGCAACTGCAAGGCAACCGACCACAAGGCGCTACAGAGGGTGGGGGGAGTACGGCCCATTAAATGCCTGGGACCAAGCTCCCTGCCATCCAAGACCTCTATACCAGGCGGTGTCAGAAGAAAGCCCCAAATAAATGTCAAAGACTCCAGCCACCCAAGCTACACTGCTCAAAAAAATAAAGGGAACACTTAAACAACACAATGTAACTCCAAGTCAATCACACTTCTGTGAAATCAAACTGTCCACTTAGGAAGCAACACTGATTGACAATACATTTCACATGCTGTTGTGCAAATGGAATAGACAACAGGTGGAAATTATAGGCAATTAGCAAGACACCCCCAATAAAGGAGTGGTTGTGCAGGTGGAGACCACAGACCACTTCTCAGTTCTTATGCTTCCTGGCTGATGTTTTGGTCACTTTTGAATGCTGGCGGTGCTTTCACTCTAGTGGTAGCATGAGACGGAGTCTACAACCCACACAAGTGGCTCAGGTAGTGCAGCTCATCCAGGATGGCACATCAATGCGAGCTGTGGCAAGAAGGTTTGCTGTGTCTGTCAGCATAGTGTCCAGAGCATGGAGGCGCTACCAGGAGACAGGCCAGTACATCAGGAGACGTGGAGGAGGCCGTAGGAGGGCAACAACCCAGCAGCAGGACCGCTACCTCCACCTTTGTGCAAGGAGGAGCAGGAGGAGCACTGCCAGAGGCCTGCAAAATGACCTCCAGCAGGCCACAAATGTGCATGTGTCTGCTCAAACGGTCAGAAACAGACTCCATGAGGGTGGTATGAGGGCCCGACGTCCACAGGTGGGGGTTGTGCTTACAGCCCAACACCGTGCAGGACGTTTGGCATTTGCCAGAGAACACCAAGATTGGCAAATTCGCCACTGGCGCCCTGTGCTCTTCACAGATGAAAGCAGGTTCACACTGAGCACGTGACAGTCGTGACAGAGTCTGGAGACGCCGTGGAGAACGTTCTGCTGCCTGCAACATCCTCCAGCATGACCTGTTTGGCGGTGGGTCAGTCATGGTGTGGGGTGGCATTTCTTTGGGGGGCCGCACAGCCCTCCATGTGCTCCCCAGAGGTAGCCTGACTGCCATTAGGTACCGAGATGAGATCCTCAGACCCCTTGTGAGACCATATGCTGGTGCAGTTGGCCCTGGGTTCCTCCTAATGCAAGACAATGCTAGACCTCATGTGGCTGGAGTGTGTCAGCAGTTCCTGCAAGACGAAGGCATTGATGCTATGGACTGGCCCGACCGTTCCCCAGACCTGAATCCTATTGAGCACATCTGGGACATCATGTCTCGCTCCATCCACCAATGCCACGTTGCACCACAGACTGTCCAGGAGTTGGCAGATGCTTTAGTCCAGGTCTGGGAGGAGATCCCTCAGGAGACCATCTGCCACCTCATCAGGATCATGCCTAGGCGTTGTAGGGAGGTCATACGGGCACGTGGAGGCCACACACACTACTGAGCCTCATTTTGACTTGTTTTAAGGACATTACATCAAAGTTGGATCAGCCTGTAGTGTGGTTTTCCACTTTAATTTTGAGTGTGACTCAAAATCCAGACCTCCATGGGTTGATAAATTGGATTTCCATGGATTATTTTTGTGTGATTTTGTTGTCAGCACATTCAACTATGTAAAGAAAAAAATATTTAATAAGATTATTTATTTCATTCAGATCTAGGATGTGTTGTTTAAGTGTTCCCTTTATTTTTTTGAGCAGTGTATATGCTGCTGCTCTTTGCTTTTCACAAGATTTTTATTTTATTTATTTCACCTTTATTTAACCAGGTAGGCTAGTTGAGAACAAGTTCTCATTTACAACAGCAACCTGGCCAAGATAAAGCAAAGCAGTGTAGTAAGATTAGGGAGGTAAATTGTTGATGGCCAATCCGAAGTCATCAAAATGGCAATAGGCTATAGTCATAGAGTCTCCGTGTGGAGCAAACGTTATGAGATAATATAATCAATAATCTATAATCAATGGAAGACGGGATTAAAATGATAGAATTAAAAGTTAAAGGAGAAGGACAGTCTACAACGACCAAGAGCCAACAGGTAGCTACTTAACATTCTGAATGGGAGTCGTTGTTGTTTGTAACTGTAGGATTAGAAAACGCATTGCCTCAATTAGCCTAGCTAGATGACCTACCTTCTCCCGGGTTTGCTGCAGTCAACACAGATACTACGTAATCATATTGGATGAGAAATATCTTAGCTATTGCAGCTAATAGTATAGTTGGTTGCAGTCTCTCGTCTCTCCCTCCCTGTTCCATGTCACTCGCTCAGTCACAGTAGCCTACACACACACAGCACAGACACTGCTAGAGCATCAGCTCTCTCTCCACATCCTTGTGCTTTATCAGGTTATTAATGAAGCTTAAATATTGACTTTTCTGCTGCTTCTCTCACTCAGATCCGACCAGAGATAGAGAGATAGAGAGATATATATACACACACACACACACACACACACACACACACACACGGAACTGAATGGATCTACACTGAAGAAAAATATAAAAAAACGCAACATTCAACATTTTCAGTTATAATTCATATAAGGAAACGAGTCCATTGAAAAAATATATATGAATTGAGACCTAATCTATGGATTTCACATGACTGGGAATACAGCTATAGCTCTGTTGGACACAGATACCTTAAAAAAAAAAAAAAGGTAGGTTCTTGGATCAGAAAACCAGTCAGTATCTGGTGTGACCATTTGCCTCATGCAGCGCGACACATCTCCTTCACATAAAGTTGATCAGGATGTTGATTGTGGAATGTTGTCCCACTCCTCTTCAATGGCCGTGTGAAGTTGCTGGATATTGGCGGGAACTGAAACACGCTGTCATACACGTCTATACAGAGCATCCCAAAAATGCTCAATGGGTGACATGTCTGGTGAGAATAGAGCAGGCCATGGAAGAACTGGGACATTTTCAGCTTCCAGGAATTGTGTACAGATCCTAGCTAAACGCAATTGTGTTCGTGGTCCGTAGCTTATGCCTGCCCATACCATAACCCCACCATGGGGCACTCTGTTTACAACGTCAGCAAACCGCTCACCCACTGTACCGTCTGCCCGGTACAGTTGAAACCAGGAAACCAGGATTAATCTGTGAAGAGCACACTTCTACAGCATGCCAGTGGCCATCGAAGGTGAGCATTTGCCCACTGAAATCATTTACGACAGCGAACTGCAGTCAAGTCAAGACCTTGGTGAGGACGATGGGCACGCAGATGAGCTGACAGTTTGTGCAGAAATTCTTCGCTTGTACCCAGAGTTTCAACAGCTGTCCGGGTGGCTGGTCTCAGACGATCCCGCAGGTGAAAAAGCCAGATATGGAGGTCCTGGGCTGGCATGGTTACAAGTGGTTTGCGGTTGTGAGGCCGGTTGGACGTACTGCCAAATTCTCTAAAATGGCGTTGAGGCGGCTTATGGTAGAGAAATGAACATTACATTATCTGGCAACAGCTCTGGTGGACAATTCTGCAGTCAGAATGCCATTTGCACGCTCCCTCAACACTTGAGACATCTGTGGCATTGTGTTGTGTGACAGAACTGCACATTTTAGAGTGGCCTTTTATTTTCCCAAGCACAAGGTGCACCTGTGTAATGATCATTCTGTTTTATCAGATTCTTGATATGCCACACCTGTCAGGTGGATGGATTATCTTGGCAAAGGAGAAATGCTCACTAACAGGGATATCAACAAATTTACGCACAACATTTGAGAGAAATAAGCTTTCTGGGATCTTTTATTTCAGCTCATGAAAAATGGGACCAACACATTTATATTGTTAGTCAGTGTAGTTGTCATCGGGTCTGTTCAGAACGGGTCTCTATATTTAAAAGATGAACTCCTGCATATCGAGTCTGGATGGGAAAGCCCCAGGTCCATTTAGGAATGGTAAAACATTTTGGACCGGTCAAGGCCTCTAACCTGCATTGACCCTTTTTACTAACTCTATGCACGCACTGGACTCTGCCCCGCACGCACTGGACTCTGCCCCGCACGCACTGGACTCTGCCCCGCACGCACTGGACTCTGCCCCGCACGCACTGGACTCTGCCCCGCACGCACTGGACTCTGCCCCGCACGCACTGGACTCTATCCCGCACGCACCCACACATACTACACTGACACAGGAGAGGGGAGGGCGGAGAGTCGGCCAGGGAGGAGAGTCGGCCAGGGAGCAGAGGGGAGGCAGGGAGGAGAGGGGAGGGGAGGCAGGCATGGGAGGGCAAGCAGGCAGGGGAGGAATGTGAGTTATGTGAGCTAGGGCCCTCAACAACAGCAGCCTATCCCCTTGATAATGCACTACATCAGACATTTAGACCAGAGAGCACTATATAGGGAATATGGTGCCCTTTGAGATACAGCCCAGCACCAAGCATGAAGGGAGGGCATGACCAGCCTCTTCTGCCCAGACGTGTGCTCCAATCACAGGCATGGTATTTGAGGAATTCTGGGCCTCAGAGAGTGCAGTAGATAAATACCAACATCCAGGCAGCACATTCTCTCTCAGGCTTCCAGGAATCTGCAGCATGGGGCGCTAGTTAGTTACCGTAGCTGCCTACTCAGCCACATGGGAATCCATCTGATGGGGCGCTAGCTAGTTACCGTAGCTGCCTGCTCAGCCACACGGGAATCAATCTGATGGGGCGCTAGCTAGTTACCGTAGCTGCGATATTATACTGATACTTTAACTCCAAGAATAAAATATTTAAAAAACATGTTTTTGCTAGTCGGCTGTACCTGAGGCAAAACGCTGTGGCTACCTGTCCTGTGCATTTCACAGCACTCTGTGAAATGCATGGCACAGCACTCTGAATACAGAGTGAATTCCCTTCACTAGAAATGATTCAGCTTCCTGTAAAACACTTCCCCAAGAAGTCAAATATGCCACATTTGGAAAATTGGACATTCCTGCACAGAAGACAACTTTCCATTACGATGTCACAATGCATGTGGAGCCAAAACAAACGTCATCTGTCACTTTCTGTGTGTGTGTGTGTGTGTGTGTGTGTGTGTGTGTGTGTGTGTCTGAGTATCTACTTACAGCTGTGCAGCAAACAGCCGGCTCATCTTGGCCATGTGTTGGTTGTCACAGTCTTGGTCATCATTGTCTTGTTGGTCCTGTCCTGTGCTGTGGCTACGGCTGTGCTTCCTCTTGCTGGGGCTGATGGGAGGAGGGCCCGTCCGGTGGCTATGGTTGGTGACGCCAGACGATGACAAGGACATGGATTGGTGCATCATGGGATCACCTCGACGCGCTGCCTCACCTGGACGGAGAGAAACACACAATAACATAAAGAAGGCCTGGTTATGAAATGGGGAGGAAGTTGTACTAATGACCAGAAAGTTGTACTAATGACCAGAAAGTTGTACTAATGACCAGAAAGTTGTACTAATGACCAGAAAGTTGTACTAATGACCAGGAAGTTATACTAATGACCAGGAAGTTGTACTAATGACCAGAAAGTTGTACTAATGACCAGGAAGTTGTACTAATGACCAGGAAGTTGTACTAATGACCAGGAAGTTGTACTAATGACCAGGAAGTTGTACTAATGACCAGGAAGTTATACTAATGACCAGAAAGTTATACTAATGACCGGAAGTTATACTAATGACATTTCTATCTCCAACATTCTGACCTGCATCAAAACAGATGCCTCCCTGGGGAAAAGCAATTCCACGGTGACAGAATGACGCTGAGACTGGCATAAACCGTCATTTGGTTACCAAACTTTGCATCTACACCTGTAAATGTGTTTTTTTTTTGTCAAATTTTAAGTGGATTTAATTCTAAACTGCGATTAAGACTCCAAGCTCTTTTCAACCTAACTTCACGAGGATTCATTGAATATGGTTTATATGAACCAAGTGAAATGATGCTGACTTTGATAGTACAGTAGGGCGGTACGCTGCAGACGACAGAGCATGAGAAAAATGTGTTTTGATCAGTCAGGGGAAATAAATGTGCTGAAAATATGTTTTCACTATTTAAAAAGAAAGATGGAGAACAAGCTATAGGATGAATAGAGTTTTGGCGCAGGTACAGTTGACTAGCGCTAACTAACGCTACCTACAGTAGCAAAAAATAATAACACCAGTCAAATATCTATATAATATCGTCCAAAAATAATATTGCAATATGTAACTGTATGTATTTGTTCACTAGTAAATAGGATGCCATTGGGGACGTGTCTAATTATTGTAGATTACAACGACCGGAAGAATCTGCGAAAACTTTATTACTGCGTTCAAAAGTTAAAAACACATAGTAAAGTAAGACATTTGAAAAAGTAGCTAACTTCCTGTAAATATTGTAAAAGTCAACACTTTGCTGAATGTTCAGGCATAACGTGTCAGAAGGAAAACTGGTTGAAATGTAATGTTTGAACAAACAGGTAATTATTGTATGCTGTTCCTTCCTTCCCGGCCAGAGTACAGTAGACCAGGGAGAGTGTGAGGACGGCAGGAAGCAGGAAGGGAGACTGGAAAACTACTGGTGGCAGTAGGTACAGATGGGAACTTTCCACTAGAAGACTTTACTCCCAATGTTACACTCAGTCAACTCTGGAAAGACTTACTGAACTGAGCACCATTTACATTTTAGTCATTCAGCAGACGCTCTTATCCAGAGCGACTTACAGTAGTGAATGCATACATTTCATACATTTTTGTTCTTCTTCTTCGTACTGGTCCCCCGTGGGAATCGAACCCACAACCCTGGCGTTGCACACACCATGCTCTACCAACTGAGCCACACTATGTTAAAGTAACACCACAAGGAGAATATTACAAAGCCCATACCAATCACATTCACAAAATGCTCTTCACCAAAACAATACAGAGCCAAGTGCTCACCTAAACAATACAGTGCTCACCTAAACAATACAGTGCTCACCTAAACAATACAGTGCTCACCTTAACAATACAGTGCTCACCTTAACAATACAGTGCTCACCTTAACAATACAGTGCTCACCTTAACAATACAGTGCTCACCTTAACAATACAGTGCTCACCTAAACAGTACGGTAAAGGCACATTGTCAAGCTAAGCATAGGGCAGGATAACTCAATGAAACCTACTGTTCAATTGTCTACAGCGAGAAAGTGCGGTCTATAGAACAGTAGACGGTGCCGAACAGTAGACGGTGCCGAACAGTAGACGGTGCCGAACAGTAGACGGTGCCGAACAGTAGACGGTGCCGAACAGTAGACGGTGCCGAACAGTAGACGGTGCGGTCTATAGAACAGTAGACGGTGCCGAACAGTAGACGGTGTAGAACAGTAGACGGTGCCGAACAGTAGACGGTGCAGAACAGTAGACGGTGCCGAACAGTAGACGGTGCAGAACAGTAGACGGTGCGGTCTATAGAACAGTAGACGGTGCAGAACAGTAGATGGTGTAGAACAGTAGACGGTGCCGAACAGTAGACGGTGTAGAACAGTAGACGGTGCGGTCTATAGAACAGTAGACGGTGCAGAACAGTAGACGGTGCCGAACAGTAGACGGTGCCGAACAGTAGACGGTGCCGAACAGTAGACGGTCTATAGAACAGTAGACGGTGCGGTCTGTAGAACAGTAGACGGTGCGGTCTGTAGACGGTGACGAACAGTAGACGGTGCAGAACAGTAGACGGTGCGGTCTATAGAACAGTAGACGGTGCCGAACAGTAGACGGTGTAGAACATCAGACGGTGCGGTCTATAGAACAGTAGACGGTGCGGTCTATAGAACAGTAGACGGTGCAAAACAGTAGACGGTGTAGAACAGTAGACGGTGCAGAGCAGTAGACGGTGCAGAGCAGTAGACGGTGCGGTCTATAGAACAGTAGACGGTGTAGAACAGTAGACGGTGCAGAACAGTAGACGGTGCGGTCTATAGAACAGTAGACGGTGCGGTCTATAGAACAGTAGACGGTATAGAACAGTAGACGGTGCAGAACAGTAGACGGTGCGGTCTATAGAACGGTAGACGGTGTAGAACAGTAGACGGTGCAGAACAGTAGACGGTATAGAACAGTAGACGGTGCAGAACAGTAGACGGTGCGGTCTATAGAACGGTAGACGGTGTAGAACAGTAGACGGTGCAGAACAGTAGACGGTATAGAACAGTAGACGGTGCAGAACAGTAGACGGTGCAGAACAGTAGACGGTGCGGTCTATAGAACGGTAGACGGTGTAGAACAGTAGACGGTGCAGAACAGTAGACGGTATAGAACAGTAGACGGTGCAGAACAGTAGACGGTGCAGAACAGTAGACGGTGCAGAACAGTAGACGGTGCGGTCTATAGAACAGTAGACGGTGCGGTCTATAGAACAGTAGACGGTGCGGTCTATAGAATGGTAGACGGTGTAGAACAGTAGACGGTATAGAACAGTAGACGGTGCAGAACAGTAGACGGTGCAGAACAGTAGACGGTGCAGAACAGTAGACGGTGCAGAACAGTAGACGGTGCAGAACAGTAGACGGTGCAGAACAGTAGACGGTGCGGTCTATAGAACAGTAGACGGTGCAGAACAGTAGACGGTGCGGTCTATAGAACAGTAGACGGTGCGGTCTATAGAACAGTAGACGGTGCGGTCTATAGAACAGTAGACGGTGTAGAACAGTAGACGGTGCGGTCTATAGAACAGTAGACGGTGCAGAACAGTAGACGGTGCGGTCTATAGAACAGTAGACGGTGCGGTCTATAGAACAGTAGATGGTGCGGTCCAGTAGACGGTGCAGAACAGTAGACGGTGCGGTCTATAGAACAGTAGACGGTGCAGAACAGTAGACGGTATAGAACAGTAGACGGTATAGAACAGTAGACGGTGCGGTCTATAGAACAGTAGACGGTGCAGAACAGTAGACGGTGCGGTCTATAGAACAGTAGACGGTGCAGAACAGTAGACGGTGCGGTCTATAGAACAGTAGACGGTGCGGTCTATAGAACAGTAGACGGTGTAGAACAGTAGACGGTGCGGTCTATAGAACAGTAGAGGGTGCAGAACAGTAGACGGTGCGGTCTATAGAACAGTTGACGGTGTAGAACAGTAGACGGTGCAGTCTATAGAACAGTAGACGGTGCAGAACAGTAGACGGTGCAGAACAGTAGACGGTGCGGTCTATAGAACAGTAGACGGTGCCGAACAGTAGACAGTATAGAACAGTAGACGGTGCAGAACAGTAGACGGTGCGGTCTATAGAACAGCAGACGGTGCCGAACAGTAGACGGTGTAGAACAGTAGACGGTGCAGAACAGTAGAAGGTGCAGAACAGTAGAAGGTGCAGAACAGTAGACGGTGCAGAACAGTAGACGGTGCAGAACAGTGACAGAAGACTATAGCGGGACGGCCTGACTGACTTATCGAGCCACAACTCACTACACAACACAGCCACTCCAATTCACAACACAGCCACTCACTCACAACACAGCCACTCACTCACAACACAGCCACTCACTCACTCACTCATTCACTCAACACAGCCACTCACTCACTCATTCACTCACTCACTCACAACACAGCCACTCACTCACAACACAGCCACTCACTCACAACACAGCCACTCACTCACTCACTCACAACACAGCCACTCATTCACTCACTCACAACACAGCCACTCACAACACAGCCACTCACTCACTCACAACACAGCCACTCACTCACTCACAACACAGCCACTCACTCACTCACAACACAGCCACTCACTCACTCACAACACAGCCACTCACTCACTACACAGCCACTCACTCACTACACAGCCACTCACTCACTCACTACACCACAGCCACTCACTCACTCACTACACCACAGCCACTCACTCACTACACAGCCACTCACTCACTACACAGCCACTCACTCACTACACAGCCACTCACTACACAGCCACTCACTACACAGCCACTCACTCACTACACAGCCACTCACTCACTCACTACACAGCCACTCACTACACAGCCACTCACTCACTCACAGCCACTCACTCACTACACTTCACTACACAGCCACTCACTCACTACACAGCCACTCACTACACAGCCACACAGCCACTCATTCACTACACAGCCACTCACTCACTCACTACACAGCCACTCACTCACTCACTACACAGCCACTCACTCACTCACTCACTGACTCACTCACAGCCACTCACTCACAGCCACTCACTCACTACACAGCCACTCACTCACTACACAGCCACTCACTCACTCACTACACAGCCACTCACTCACTCACTACACAGCCACTCACTCACTCACTACACAGCCACTCACTACACAACACTACACAACACAGCACAACACAGCCACTCACTACACAGCACAACACTACACAGCACAACACACCCACTCACTACACTACACAGCCACTCACTACACAGCCACTCACTACACAGCACAACACAGCCACTCACTACACAGCACAACACTACACAGCACAACACACCCACTCACTACACTACACAGCCACTCACTACACAGCCACTCACCACACAGCACAACACAGCCACTCACTACACAGCCACTCACTACACAACACAGCACAACACAGCCACTCACCACACAGCACAACACAGCCACTCACTACACTACACAGCCACTCACTACACAACACTACACAACACAGCACAACACAGCCACTCACTACACAGCACAACACTACACAGCACAACACAGCCACTCACTACACTACACTGCCACTCACTACACAGCCACTCACTACACAACACTACACTACACAACACAGCCACTCACTACACAGCCACTCACTACACAGCCCATTGTAGCCTATTTTATAGACATTCATGAAAGCAAGAGGATCAATTGATCCTAGACATATTAGTATAAAAACATAGCTTGAACTACGTTTCAAACTATGATGAGACAGGCCAGCGGAGTCGCCAGCAGAGATGTGGGAACAGTGCAGCCGTTAATACATTTGAGTGAATCAATGGGTGGTTATGTTGACACTATATTTTAAAGTGAGTGATGTGTAAGTTAGAAGTGAATTCCTATATTAATGCATCATTCGTATAGCCTTTATATTAGGCTGTATTTTAGAGGCCTAGTCCACCTGCGCTACAAGGAATCCAGGCCTAGTCCACCTGCGCTACAAGGAATCCAGGCCTAGTCCACCTGCGCTACAGGGAATCCAGGCCTAGTCCACCTGCGCTACAAGGAATTCAGGCCTAGTCCACCTGCGCTACAAGGAATCCAGGCCTAGTCCACCTGCGCTACAGGGAATCCAGGCCTAGTCCACCTGCGCTACAGGGAATCCAGGCCTAGTCCACCTGCGCTACAGGGAATCCAGGCCTAGTCCACCTGCGCTACAGGGAATCCAGGCCTAGTCCACCTGCGCTACAGGGAATCCAGGCCTAGTCCACCTGCGCTACAGGGAATCCAGGCCTAGTCCACCTGCGCTACAGGGAATCCAGGCCTAGTCCACCTGCACTACAGGGAATCCAGGCCTAGTCCACCTGCGCTACAGGGAATCCAGGCTTAGTCCACCTGCACTACAGGGAATCCAGGCCTAGTCCACCTGCGCTACAGGGAATCCAGGCCTAGTCCACCTGCACTACAGGGAATCCAGGCCTAGTCCACCTGCGCTACAGGGAATCCAGGCCTAGTCCACCTGCACTACAGGGAATCCAGGCTTAGTCCACCTGCGCTACAGGGAATCCAGGCCTAGTCCACCTGCGCTACAGGGAATCCAGGCCTAGTCCACCTGCGCTACAGGGAATCCAGGTCTAGTCCACCTGCGCTACAGGGAATCCAGGCCTAGTCCACCTGCGCTACAGGGAATCCAGGCCTAGTCCACCTGCGCTACAGGGAATCCAGGCCTAGTCCAATTGCGCTACAGGGAATCCAGGCCTAGTCCACCTGCGCTACAGGGAATCCAGGCCTAGTCCACCTGCGCTACAAGGAATCCAGGCCTAGTCCACCTGCGCTACAGGGAATCCAGGCCTAGTCCACCTGCGCTACAGGGAATCCAGGCCTAGTCCACCTGCGCTACAGGGAATCCAGGCCTAGTCCACCTGCGCTACAAGGAATCCAGGCCTAGTCCACCTGCGCTACAGGGAATCCAGGCTTAGTCCACCTGCGCTACAGGGAATCCAGGCCTAGTCCACCTGCGCTACAGGGAATCCAGGCCTAGTCCACCTGCGCTATAGACAACCCTAAACGACAGTTTAGCCGTATCAATGAAGCGGTTGCACAGATTTAGATAAAGCACTCACTTTAAAATGTAGTGTCAACATAACCACCCATTGATTCACTAAAATGTATCAACGGCTGATCATTAGGCTAGCTACAGACAGGTTGATCATTAGGCTAGCTACGGACAAGTTAGCTAGCTATGGACAGGTTAATCATTAGGCTAGCTATGGGCAGGTTGGCTAGCTATGGACAGGTTGGCTAGCTATGGACAGGTTGATCGTAGGCTAGCTATGGACAGGTTGGCTAGCTACGGACAGGTTGGCTAACTACGGATAGGTTGATCATTAGGCTAGCTACAGACAGGTTGATCATTAGGCTAGCTACGGACAGGTTGATCATTAGGCTAGCTACAGACAGGTTGATCATTAGGCTAGCTACAGACAGGTTGATCATTAGGCTAGCTACAGACAGGTTGATCATTAGGCTAGCTATGGACAGGTTGGCTAGCTACAGACAGGTTGATCATTAGGCTAGCTACAGACAGGTTGATCATTAGGCTAGCTACAGACAGGTTGATCATTAGGCTAGCTATGGATAGGTTGATCATTAGGCTAGCTACGGACAAGTTAGCTAGCTATGGACAGGTTAATCATTAGGCTAGCTATGGGCAGGTTGATCATTAGGCTAGCTACGGACAGGTTGGCTAGCTACGGACAGGTTGATCATTAGGCTAGCTATGGACAGGTTGATCATTAGGTTAGCTACGGGCAGGTTGGATAGCTACGGGCAGGTTGGATAGCTACGGGCAGGTTGGATCGCTACGGGCAGGTTGGATCGCTACGGGCAGGTTGGATCGCTACGGGCAGGTTGGATAGCTACGGACAGGTTGGCTATATAATACCTTTTAGAATAAGGCTGTAACGTAACAAAATGTGGAAAAAATCTAGGGGTCTGAATACTTTCAGAATGCAGCGTATATGATAGGCTACATTGATTTAGCATTATCTTATAATATATCTCCATGTCCATTCAGAGTTTCCTAAAATAGTCCTGGACTTAATCTCTTTAATCAGATAGAAACTGTGTTGCAGGGTCAGCATATGTGCGAGGAATGATTAGCACAAGTAATAGCGACTTTCCATGGAGGCTGCTAGCTAAATATGCTAACGACCGTAATCGAAAAGAAACTAAATTGCCAAGACGGGCAATCCAGCTCATAAAAGGTATACATATATGAGGTAGAAGCTGCCGAATGTCACTTTTGGTGAGTTTGAACATTAACAAGCAAATGGAACAACGTTTTGACGCACGCTTGTCTGAAAGAAGAACCGTACTGGCTCTCTAGAAGCACTGTGTCTCTTTGTAGTCTGGAGTCGCTGTGGCAACGGGCCTGCCTGCCCTGCTCAGAGGGAGGAGGAACAGAGGGGCCGAGACAGAAGACAAAAAATATATTTTAAAAATGCAAGGAAATGTAAAAAGATAGCAGTGGCAACTGTACAGGTAACTTATCCAAAGGGCTTTGACTTTAATTCAGTAACTTAGATAACTAACAAGTTCAACTTCATTCATCGTTTTTTTTTTTACCAGGTTATAATACATGTAAGAAATCTCATGATGTGTTTTGTGAACGCAGACCTAAAATGCTTCTTATTGTAAATTTCTGACCTTCAGACTCACGTTGTGCTTCAGTTGCATTTCACTCGGATGAGAAATCACAAACGGGCATTCTATCAGCAGACAGCACTCTGATGTGGAGCTACTGTTCTCCATCATTCTATCAGCAAACAGCACTCTGACTGATGTGGAGCTACTGGTCTCCATCATTCTATCAGCAGACAGCTCTCTGACTGATGTGGAGCTACTGTTCTCCATCATTCTATCAGCAGACAGCTCTCTGACTGATGTGGAGCTACTGTTCTCCATCATTATATCAGCAGACAGCACTCTGACTGATGTGGAGCTACTGTTCATCATTCTATCAGCAGACAGCTCTCTGACTGATGTGGAGCTACTGTTCTCCATCATTCTATCAGCAGACAGCACTCTGATGTGGAGCTACTGTTCTCCATCATTATATCAGCAGACAGCTCTCTAATGTGGAGCTACTGTTCTCCATCATTCTATCAGCAGACAGCACTCTGATGTGGAGCTACTGTTCTCCATCATTATATCAGCAGACAGCACTCTGATGTGGAGCTACTGTTCTCCATCATTCTATCAGCAGACAGCTCTCTGATGTGGAGCTACTGTTCTCCATCATTCTATCAGCAGACAGCTCTCTGATGTGGAGCTACTGTTCTCCATCATTCTATCAGCAGACAGCTCTCTGATGTGGAGCTACTGTTCTCCATCATTATATCAGCAGACAGCACTCTGACTGATGTGGAGCTACTGAACCACGGTACTGTAGTAAACAGAGCAGTCTGAACCACAGTACTGTAGTGGTAAGTATATGGCTAACATAGGTACCATTGACTTGCATTGGATTTGTGGCAGGCAAACAGGCGGGGGGGGGTGGACCAAGACAAAAAAATTGATTTGTAATTTATTTTCAATGATCTACACAAAATACTAAAAGTGCAAGGAAAGAAAATTCAAATATTTTGTCAATAAAATATTTTCTAAAATAACACTAATCAGTGTCTACAGTTTGAAGGGCTCTACGGCGCTGAACGCTGAGCTGGGGCTCTACGGCGCTGAACGCTGAGCTGGGGCTCTACGGCGCTGAACGCTCTACGGCGCTGAACGCTGAGCTGGGGCTCTACGGCGCTGAACGCTGAGCTGGGGCTCTACGGCGCTGAACGCTCTACGGCGCTGAACGCTGAGCTGGGGCTCTACGGCGCTGAACGCTCTACGGCGCTGAACGCTGAGCTGGGGCTCTACGGCGCTGAACGCTCTACGGCGCTGAACGCTGAGCTGGGGCTCTACGGCCCTGAAAGCTGAGCTGGGGCTCTACGGCGCTGAACGCTGAGCTGGGGCTCTACGGCGCTGAACGCTGAGCTGGGGCTCTACGGCGCTGAACGCTCTACGGCGCTGAACGCTGAGCTGGGGCTCTACGGCGCTGAACGCTCTACGGCGCTGAACGCTGAGCTGGGGCTCTACGGCCCTGAAAGCTGAGCTGGGGCTCTACGGCGCTGAACGCTGAGCTGGGGCTCTACGGCGCTGAACGCTGAGCTGGGGCTCTACGGCGCTGAACGCTGAGCTGGGGCTCTACGGTGTTGAACGCTGAGCTGTAGTCAATCAACAGCATTCTCACATAGATGTTCCTTTTGTCCAGGTGGGAAAGGGCTCTATGGTGTTGATTCTCTGCCTCTAACCCTATTACAGGGGCTGAGTCACTGGCTTATTGGTGTTCTTCCATGCCGGCCCTAGGAGGGGTGCGTCACTTGAGTGGGTTGAGTCACTGACGTGATCATCCTGTCTGGGTTGGCGCCCCCCCCTTGGGTTGAGCCGTGGCGGAGATCTTTGTGGGCTACACTCGGCCTTGTCTCAGGATGGTAAGTTGGTGGTTGAAGATATCCCTCTTGTGGTGTGGAGGCTGTGCTTTGGCAAAGTGGGTGGGGTTATATCCTACCTGTTTGGCCCTGTCCGGGGGTTTCATCGGATGGGGCCACAGTGTCTCCTGACCCCTCCTGTCTCAGCCTCCAGTATTTATGCTGCAGTAGTTTATGTGTCGGGGGGCTAGGGTCAGTCTGTTATATCTAGAGTATTTATCCTGTATTATCCAGTGTCTTGTGTGAATTTAAGTATGCTCTCTCTAATTCTCTCTTTCTCTTTCGGAGGACCTGAGCCCTAGGACCATGCCTCAGGACTACCTGGCATGAGGACTCCTTGCTGTCCCCAGTCCACCTGGCCGTGCTGCTGTTCCAGTTTCAACTGTTCTGCCTGCGGCTATGGAACCCTGACCTGTTCACCGGACGTGCTACCTGTCCCAGACCTGCTGTTTTCAACTCTCTAGAGACAGCAGGAGCGGTAGAGATACTCTCAATGATCGGCTATGAAAAGCCAACTGACATTTACTCCTGAGGTGCTGACTTGTTGCACCCTCGACAACTACTGTGATTATTATTATTTGACCATGCTGGTCATTTATGAACATTTGAACCTCTTGGCCATGTTCTGTTATAATCTCTACCCGGCACAGCCAGAAGAGGACTGGCCACCCCTCATAGCCTGGTTCCTCTCTAGGTTTCTTCCTTGGTTCTGGCCTTTCTAGGGAGTTTTCCCTAGCCACCGTGCTTCTACATCCTGCATTGCTTGCCATTTGGGGTTTTAGGCTGGGTTTCTGTACAACACTTTGAGATATCAGCTGATGTAAGAAGGGCTATATAAATACATTTGATTTGATGTTGAACACTGAGCTGTAGTCAGTGAATAGCCTTCACACATAGATGTTCCTTTTGTGCAGGTGGGAAAGGGCAGGGTGGAGTTTTATAGAGATTACGTCATCTGTGGATCTGTTGGGGCGGTATGCAAATTGGACTGGGTCTAGGGTTTCTGGGACAATGGCATTGATGTGAGCCATAACCAGCCTTTCAAAGAACTTCATGGCTATCGACGTGAGTGCTACTGGTCGGTAGTCATTTAGAAAGGTTACATTCACTTTCTTGGGCACAGGGACTACAGTGGTCTGCTTTAAACATGTAGGTATTAGACTCGGACAGGGAAAGGTTGAAAATGTCAGCGAAGACCGACAGCCAGGCTGGAATAGACAGGACATGTGTTCAGTCTTCTTCAGAGCTGCACACCCAAAATAACTGAGCTGCCTGCTGCCTTGCTGCCTTAGTCTGGACTGGGACGAAGAGAGAGAGAGAGACAGACAGACAGACACACAGCACATGTGTCCCCTGAGCAGAAATGGATTGTTTATTTCTATCCTGTCACCGGGTCACGTGACAATCTGCGTGGTGGAGGGGACCGAGATGGAAGCAGAACCCAGTTGCCCTGACAGTGGCCAGACCAGGGCCCAAGTATTGGAGGAGTGCTGATTTAGGATGAGTTTTGTCTTTTAGATAGCAAATAAGATTACATGGACGGGGGGGGACCTGATCCCGGGGGGGGGGGGGGGGGCTGGGCTGATGTCATTCTTTCTGGGGAGGCCTGACGAGACCAGGCCTGACGAGACCAGGCCTGACGAGACCAGGCCTGACGGGCCTGACGAGACCGGGCCTGACGGGCCTGACGAGACCGGGCCTGACGGGCCTGACGAGAAGAGGCCTGACGAGAAGAGGCCTGACGAGAAGAGGCCTGACGAGACAGGGTAAAAACCAAAATGCAGGTCTAACAATACACAGCTGATTCAAATGATCAAAGCTTGATGATTAGTTGATTAATCTGAATCAGCTATGTAGTGTTAGGACAACAAGCTAACCTCACACGCCTTGTGGTCCCGAGGACTGAGTTTGGGGAAATGCTGTTATATACCTTCAGATCAGATCTTACTAGCTGTGTGTGTGTGTGTGTTTTAGGCAATATAATGATGTCACTATCGTCGACAGACCATGCTGATGACGTGATGTGACAGACGATGGTTTAGCCTATTTGAACTTGACTGGAGCCACGCAGGAAAGGGGAGTCGGGCAGCACACGGCAGGGCGGCAGGACGGCACGACGGCAGGACGGCACACGGCAGAACGGCACACGGCACATGGCAGGACGGCACATGGCACATGGCAGGACGGCACACGACAAGATTCCTCCGTGTTATAGCCTATTCTAATCAATATGTTACATAGTGGAATACAAGATAGAAATGCAGACCAGATAGAATGGACAACTCCACCACAGCAGAACGTCTCGTCATGGGCATTCTGCTATAAGCTGAAAATATTCACATAGAAATGTGATGTAGGTATGTGACTCTCATTGAAAGCAAGTCTAAGAAGCGGTAGAGCTGTTCTATGAGCGCTATTTCTATGCTTCCCATTCCATAGGTTTAGTTTTTGCGTCTTTTACTTTCGGTTTTGTCCACTAGCTTCAAAAACAGATAAAAATACAATATTTGTTGTTATGTAAAAGATATTCCACAGCGGTTTAGATGGTACAATAATTCTCTACACTCTACTTCCTTGTTTTGTCTCAAACTGAAATTAGGTGAACTATTAGAATTTAAGCAACCGGGAAATGGCGGAGAATATTATGTTTAGCTGTTTTTACATTCCCTTCTCTCTCCATTCCCTAAACTATGAACATGACTGAAGGCTGCTCTCTCCCCATTCCCTAAGATATGAACATGACCGAAGGCTCTCCGTGGTTTTATTAGGTTTTGTTATGAATCGTCCCGCCAATTTCAATTTCGTGCTATTCAATTTCAATAAGGACTAAAGCATTCTATGTCAAAATGGTTTATGGGTAAACAATCACGACAGGAGAAGGATTGACATCGACTAACCCTGTGGCTCAGTTGGTAGAGCATGGTGTTTGCAACGCCAGCATGGTGTGTGCAACGCCAGGGTTGTGGGTTCGATTCCCACGGGGGGCCAGTACAAAAAAAATAAAAAAATGCATGAAATGAAATGTATGCATTCACCACTGTAAGTTGCTCTGGATAAGAGTGTCTGCTGAATGACTAAAATGTAAGAGTGAGTGAGTGAGTGTGTGTGTGTGTCAAATCACTCAGGTAGACCTGCAGTTCAAACATTGATTGGCCCAGCTATCATCACCACTGGCTTATCAGAGTGGAGTGAGTCTGCCTGTGGTAGTCAATCAGTCAGCTGAAAAGGACAAGTCATTTCTGACAGAAATTATTTCAGAAGAAAGTCTTCTCTTCCTCTGCTGAGGTACAAACAGGAAATAGTCTTTATACTCTCCTCAAAAGGAGAAATAAATAGCAGAGAACAGGAAAGAGAGGAGAGGGAAAGACAACTGTATCATCTATAAGCCAACCATGCTGAGAATGACCAGAGAGAACAGTCAGAGATGGAGAGAACAGTCAGAGATGGAGAGAACAGTCAGAGATGGAGAGAACAGTCAGAGATGGTGAGAACAGTCAGAGATGGTGAGAACAGTCAGAGATGGTGAGAACAGTCAGAGATGGTGAGAACAGTCAGAGATGGTGAGAACAGTCAGAGATGGAGAGAACAGTAGAGATGGTGAGAACAGTCAGAGATGGAGAGAACAGTCAGAGATGGAGAGAACAGTCAGAGATGGTGAGAGATGATTAACTGATAACAGCAGTGAAAAAATGCATCTAGTCACTTGATTGTCTGCAACAAGAGGTAATCACAGCCTCCATCTCTAAAGGCACCATATTCCCTACATAGTGCACTACTTTTAACCAGGGACCCCCATGGGGAATAGGGTGCCATTTGGGATTGGAACATTCAGCCTCAATTATCTCAACCATTCCTTCAGAAGTGTGTAGTGCACTCTGTCCGCCCCTTCCTGTCTGTTCAATACACATTTAGAAATAAACACAGTCCAAATCTTTTTCTAACATCACAACAACAGGAGTCCAAGAATTTCACCTCTGTGGCCTATTTATTGCCTTACCTCCCTAATCTTCTACATTTGCACACACTCTATATAGATTTTTCTATTGTGTTATTGACTGTACGTTTGTTTATTCCATGTGTAACTCTGTGTTGTTGTATGTGTCGAACTGCTTTGCTTCATCTTGGCCAGGTCGCAGTTGTAAATGAGAACTTGTTCTCAACTAACCTACCTGGTTAAAAATGCCTTCCTCTCCATCTTAAATAAGCATGCCCCTTTCAAGAAATTTAGAACCAGGAACAGATATAGCCCTTGGTTCTCCCCAGACCTGACTGCCCTTAACCAACACAAAAATATCCTGTGGCGTTCTGCATTAGCATCGAACTGCCCCCGCGATATGCAACTTTTTAGGGAAGTTAGAAACCAATACACACAGGCAGTTAGAAACGCCAAGGCTAGCTTTTTCAAACAGAAATTTGCTTCGTGCAACTCCAACTCTAAAAAGTCCATGGAGAATAAGAACACCTCCTCCCAACTGCCCACTGCACTGAGGATAGGAAACTCTGTCACCACCGATAAGCCCACTATAATTGAGAATTTCAATAAGCATTTTCTACGGCTGGCCATGCTTTCCACCTAACTACCCCTACTGCATTCAACAGCACTGCACCCCCCACAGCTACTCGCCCAAGCCTCCCCCATTTCTCCTTCTCCCAAATCCATTCAGCTGATGTTCTGAAAGAGCTGCAAAATCTGGACCCCTACAAATCAGCTGGGCTTGACAATCTGGACCCTTTCTTTCTAAAATTATCTGCCGAAATTATTGCAACCCCTATTACTAGCCTGTTCAACCTCTCTTTCGTGTCGTCTGAGATTCCCATAGATTGGAAAGCAGCTGCTGTCATCCCCCTCTTCAAAGGAGGTGACACTCTTGACCCAAATTGCTACAGACCTATATCCATCCTACCCTGCCTTTCTAAGGTCTTCGAAAGCCAAGTCAACAAACAGATTACCGATTATTTCGAATCCCACCGCACCCTCTCCGCTATGCAATCTGGTTTCAGAGCTGGTCATGGGTGCACCTCAGCCACGCTCAAGGTCCTAAACGACATCGTAACCGCCATCGATAGGAAACAATACTGTGCTGCCGTATTCATTGACCTGGCCAAAGCTTTTGACTCTGTTAATCACCACATCCTCATCGGCAGACTTAGTAGCCTTGGTTTCTCAAACGATTGCGTCGCCTGGTTCACCAACTACTTCTCTGACAGAGTTCAGTGTGTCAAATCGGAGGGCCTACTGTCTGGACCTCTGGCAGTCTCTATGGGGGTACCACAGGGTTCAATTCTTGGGCCAACTCTTTTCTCTGTATACATAAATGATGTCGCTCTTGCTGCTGGTGAATCTCTGATCCACCTCTACGCAGACGACATCATTCTGTATACTTCTGGCCCTTCTTTGGACACTGTGTTAACAACCCTCCAGACGAGCTTCAATGCCATTCAACTCTCCTTCCGTGGTCTCCAACTGCTCCTAAACACAAGTAAAACTAAATGCATGCTCTTCAACCGATCGCTGCCTGCACCTGCCCGCCCATCCAGCATAACTTCTCTGGACGGTTCTAACTTAGAATTTGTGGACAACTACAAATACCTAGGTGTCTGGTTAGACTGTAAACTCTCCTTCCAGACTCACATCAATCATCTCCAATCCAAAGTGAAATCTAGAATTGGCTTCCTATTTCGCAACAAAGCATCCTTCACTCATGCTGCCAAACATACCCTCGTAAAACTGACCATCCTACCAATCCTCGACTTCGGCGATGTCATTTACAAAATAGCCTCCAATACCCTACTCAACAAGCTGGATGCAGTCTATCACAGTGCCATCCGTTTTGTCACCAAAGCCCCATATACAACCCACCACTGCGACCTGTATGCTCTCGTTGGCTGGCCTTCACTTCATAATCGTCGCCAAACACATTGGCTCCAGGTCATCTACAAGACCCTGCTAGGTAAAGTCCCCCCTTATCTACGCTCACTGGTCACCATAGCAGCACCCACCTGCAGCACGCGCTCCAGCAGGTATATCTCTCTGGTCACCCCTAAAGCCAACTCCTCCTTTGGTCGTCTCTCCTTCCAGTTCTCAGCTGCCAATGACTGGAACGAACTACAAAAATCTCTAAAACTGGAAACACTTATCTCCCTCACTAGCTTTAAGCACCAGCTGTCAGAGCAGCTCACAGATCTCTGCACCTGTACATAGCCCATCTTTAATTTAGCCCAAACTACTACCTCTTCCCCTACTGTATTTATTTATTTTATTTATTTTGCTCCTTTGCACCATATTATTTATATTTTAACTTTTAACTTTCTTCAAACTACAAATCTACCATTCCAGTGTTTTTCTTGCCATACTTTATTTACTTTGCCACCATGGCATTTTTTTGCCTTTACCTCCCTTATCTCACATCATTTGCTCACATTGTATATAGTCTTATTTTTTCTACTGCATCATTGATTGTATGTTGTTTTACTCCATGTGTAACTCTGTGTTTTTGTATGTTGTCGAACTGCTTTGCTTTATCTTGGCCAGGTCGCAATTGTAAATGAGAACTTGTTCTCAACTTGCCTACCTGGTTAAATAAAGGTGAAATAAATAAATAAAATAAATAAATAAAAATAAAGGTGAAATCATTTGTTCGGGTTTTTTTTGTTAAAGAAGAAGAACATTACATTCTCTGAAACTAAATGTGAACAAAACATTTAAAAGTACCACCACCATTATGTCACAGTTAAGAAAAACCTACAGGGCAAAAACACATCCTAGAAAAGTCATGTGAAAACAACGAGAATAAACTGCCATACAACGCAGTCCAACATGTTTGTGCCAACAGTTATACTGGTGAGGAGCAGAGCAGCACTACTAGAAGATGTAGGGAGACGTTTTCCAGTAGCTCACAGGGCTTTTAACAACCTACATGACAGAAAACTCCTATAAAAGCATGTTAAAACACCGAAATAACAGAACAGGCTGGCAGAGTGAACTATCCTAACAGAACAGGCTGGCAGAGTGAACCATCCTAACAGAACAGAGTGGCAGAGTGAACCATCCTAACAGAACAGAGTGAACCATCCTGACAGAACAGAGTGGCAGAGTGAACCATCCTAACAGAACAGAGTGAACCATCCTGACAGAACAGAGTGAACCATCCTAACAGAACAGAGTGGCAGAGTGAACCATCCTGACAGAACAGAGTGAACCATCCTAACAGAACAGAGTGAACCACCCTAACAGAACAGAGTGAACCATCCTGACAGAACAGAGTGAACCATCCTGACAGAACAGAGTGAACCATCCTGACAGAACAGAGTGAACCATCCTAACAGAACAGAGTGAACCATCCTAACAGAACAGAGTGAACCATCCTAACAGAACAGAGTGAACCATCCTAACAGAACAGAGTGAACCATCCTAACAGAACAGAGTGGCAGAGTGAACCATCCTAACAGAACAGAGTGAACCATCCTAAAAGAACAGACTGGCAGAGTGAACCATCCTAACAGAACAGAGTGAACCATCCTAAAAGAACAGAGTGGCAGAGTGAACCACCCTAACAGAACAGAGTGAACCATCCTAACAGAACAGAGTGGCAGAGTGAACCATCCTAACAGAACAGAGTGAACCATCCTAAAAGAACAGAGTGAACCACCCTAACAGAACAGAGTGAACCATCCTAACAGAACAGAGTGAACAATCCTAAAAGAACAGACTGGCAGAGTGAACCATCCTAACAGAACAGAGTGAACCATCCTAAAAGAACAGACTGGCAGAGTGAACCATCCTAAAAGAACAGACTGGCAGAGTGAACCACCCTAACAGAACAGAGTGAACCATCCTAACAGAACAGAGTGAACCATCCTGACAGAACAGAGTGAACCATCCTGACAGAACAGAGTGAACCATCCTAACAGAACAGAGTGAACCATCCTAACAGAACAGAGTGAACCATCCTGACAGAATAGAGTGAACCATCCTGACAGAACAGAGTGAACCATCCTGACAGAACAGAGTGAACCATCCTAACAGAACAGAGTGAACCATCCTGACAGAACAGAGTGAACCATCCTGACAGAACAGAGTGAACCATCCTGACAGAGCAGAGTGAACCATCCTGACAGAACAGAGTGGCAGAGTGAACCATCCTGACAGAACAGAACTGGCAGAGTGAACCATCCTGACAGAACAGAGTGAACCATCCTGACAGAACAGAGTGAACCATCCTGACAGAACAGACTGGCAGAGTGAACCATCCTGACAGAACAGACCTGGCAGAGTGAACCATCCTAACAGAACAGACAGGCAGAGTGAACCATCCTAACAGAACAGAGTGAACCATCCTAACAGAACAGAGTGAACCATCCTGACAGAACAGAGTGAACCATCCTAACAGAACAGACAGGCAGAGTGAACCATCCTAACAGAACAGAGTGAACCATCCTGACAGAACAGAGTGAACCATCCTGACAGAACAGAGTGAACCATCCTGACAGAACAGAGTGAACCATCCTAACAGAACAGAGTGAACCATCCTGACAAAACAGAGTGAACCATCCTAACAGAACAGAGTGAACCATCCTGACGGAACAGAGTGAACCATCGTAACAGAACAGAGTGAACCATCCTGACAGAACAGACTGGCAGAGTGAACCATCCTGACAGAACAGAGTGAACCATCCTAACAGAACAGAGTGAACCATCCTAACAGAACAGAGTGAACCATCCTGACAGAACAGAGTGAACCATCCTGACAGAACAGAGTGAACCATCCTGACAGAACAGAGTGAACCATCCTGACAGAACAGACTGGCAGAGTGAACCATCCTGACAGAACAGAACTGGCAGAGTGAACCATCCTGACAGAACAGAGTGAACCATCCTGACAGAACAGACTGGCAGAGTGAACCATCCGAAC
>NC_042970.1:5000-85000 GCF_901001165.1 Salmo trutta | reverse complement strand
TGACTTCAACTGTAGACCAGTTCACCACAGGTAAGCCATTTCACCACAGGTAAGCCATTTCACCACAGGTAAGCCATTTCACCACAGGTAGACCATTTCACCACAGGTAGACCATTCACCACAGGTAGACCATTTCACCACAGGTAAGCCATTTCACCACAGGTAAGCCAATTCACCACAGGTAGGCCATTTCACCACAGGTAGACCATTTCACCACAGGTAAGCCATTTCACCACAGGTAAGCCATTTCACCACAGGTAAGCCATTTCACCACAGGTAAGCCATTTCACCACAGGTAAGCTATTTCACCACAGGTAGACCATTTCACCACAGGTAGACCATTTCACCACAGGTAGACCATTTCACCACAGGTAAGCCATTTCACCACAGGTAGACCATTTCACCACAGGTAAGCCATTTCACCACAGGTAAGCCATTTCACCACAGGTAAGCCATTTCACCACAGGTAGACCATTTCACCACAGGTAGGCCATTTCACCACAGGTAAGCCATTTCACCACAGGTAAGCCATTTCACCACAGGTAGACCATTTCACCACAGGTAGACCATTTCACCACAGGTAAGCCATTTCACCACAGGTAAGCCATTTCACCACAGGTAAGCCATTTCACCACAGGTAAGCCATTTCACCACAGGTAAGCCATTTCACCACAGGTAAGCCATTTCACCACAGGTTTTACTGGAAGTTACTTTTTCGTAGCAGGTTAGGAGAACTTAACATCTGTTTTTTAAGTTTAAATGTCTTGTTGCCTACAATTTATAGGCCAGGGATGAGCAACTGGCTGCCAGCGGGAAACTCAGTCAGGGTCTGAACTTACTGTTGAGAGTTAGAATAGTAGAAAACACAAGGTGACATTTTGATATTTGGTTGAAGCATCGTTACCATATTAAAAACTGCAAACATCTCTCCTTCCCATGACAAAATGAGTAGAATCGCATGAAATGAGTTGTAAAAATTGCAATATCTTCTCTCCGCCCAACGGCAAAATGTGTTGAATTGAAGCAAACTTGCTTTAAAAACAACAACATTTTTATCTATGCCTCATTGCTAAATGTGTACAATTGCAGGAAATGTACTCTAAAACGTCTTTTCCTATCCACTGTAAAGGGGGCTGCTCATGCTGGGGGGGGACTAAATATCACTTAGGGCCCCCAAAAGGATAGGATTGGCCCTGTGTGGGTATGGATGTGGGTAGGCAGACCCGTGAGCCACTGCGTCCCCTCACGATGAGTTGAGTTTTTTTTGTGTGTGTCCACAACCCCATCAAGAAGTTGCCCATCCCTGTTATTTGTGACAAAGTCAACATCAACGTTATTTATATACGTTATGTAGTCAATGTATCGCATGTATAAACAAAGTTTACCTTCGTAGCAGAGTATGCCGATGTTGTTGTTCATTTTGTCCAGGTACTGATAATTCAACAGATCCATTTTCGTAACAAGCATTTAAACAGTTTAGCAACAACAACACAAAAAGACCAGCTTTTTTTTGCTTCCAACCGAGTCGCAAAGAAAAATGGAATTGCGACCACAGCTCGACGTGGAGGACCCGACCACACGGAGCTGCTAAAGGCTCACACTTCAACTAAAAACTTTTATACGCGCAAATAAACTCCTCCAATCAAAGAAAAACGTTTAAAAAAATTAATAAAAAATAGTTCCCGATAAAAATCATAAGGAGTTGTAAAAAATCTTGTAAAAGATGATATAATAAGTATTTGTTCGGACATAAAAAAGGGGGTAGCGCCAGTTGTTCCTAACATTACAGCCAGCTGTAAAGTCGCACTGACGCGCAGCAGGCTGTGCTCGGTATGACTCCAATGTTACCCGTTTCCTCCGTGGAGCCTGCGGACACTGGGCATGCTCGGTAAATCCCGGGAGCGCCTCAAATGTCAGGGATTTTTTTCCCAGAAGATCAGCCTTCCAAATGCAGAGCCAGGCAGGGCCGGGGAGGGGAGAGAGAGTGGGAGAGAGAGGGGTAAAGAAAGAGCCCAAAAACAAGGAGGGGCTACTACATCATTTGGGAGACAGGAAAAAGTGCTGTCTTGGCGAAAATAACATACAATGAGAACTCTATTCAGAATACATTTAACCTGGTTCCTTTTTTTTACAAACATACGGATATTAACTGTGATTTATGGAACTATAGGTGTTCTTGAAGACAGTTTGGCTACTATAATTATGTATGGTACAACTGTCCTTCAAAATACACTACTCAAATCTCCAAATACAACAGTATTTCTTGTTTTGATTGGAGAGAAGAAAAAATACAATGCCCTGGCATTACCCAAATATTTTAGTATGTACAGTGATGCTGTGATGCCCTCTAGTGGAACAGAATCACTACTCCCCTACCTGGTTTGATAGGCAGTAGGGCCGTGGGTCAGACAACCCGACCAGACTCTGGTGTATGTGGAGCAGTGTGATGTTGTTCCACTAGATTACGCAACAAGTTGCACACAAGGAGCAGTTCAAATAGGCCAGGTCAAGAGGGGATGTTTATCATTTAATAATAATAACAATAACAATAACAATAATAATAACAATAATAATCATACTAATAAAAACAATAATAATAATAATAATTCAGAGAATGTTTATTATTTCATTACAGCTGCATAGCTAATGTTATTTTTGTTGTTGTGTGTAAACACTTTTATATCTATATTGTAAATACACTTGATTGTAAATGTTTTGTACATTTTTGGGGGGGGTTTGGTCCGTCGTGGGGTATCTGTGTTACTGTACCCTCATATTGTTCTCTCTTGCCTGACCTTGTTGTCCTTGGGTCTGCTATTGTTCAATGTAAAACCCTGGTAAATGTTACACAATGTGCTGTTATGGTTGCAGAAGGTTTGTTAAATATTTATATTGTACATATTGTATGTTAATGTTTTGTCGAGCTCACTAGCTACAGTACCCTATTGTAGTCTGTGGGTACCTATTGTAGTCTGTGGGTACTTGGGACAGTGTTAGAGCTGTGACTGGGTCAAGGGCTAACATCTTGTACGTTGTCTCTTTGTGCGCAGGACAAATACAAATTCCAAGCAGACCTCCAGTTGTGGCAGCGTCTTCATGAGTCACACAACGCAGAACGCACCACGCTACATAAGCACCATCAGGCTGTTGATTGTGGTCCTGTAGAACGTTGTCCCACTTCTCTTCAAATGGCTTTGTGAAGTTGCTGGATATTTCCGGGAACTGTAAAATGTTCAGCTTCCAGGAATTGTGTACAGATCCTTGTGACATGGGGCCGTGCATTATCATGCTGAAACATGAGGTGATGGCGGTGGATGAATGGCACGACAATGGGCCTCGGGATCTCATCACATTATCTCTGGGCATTGAAATTGACATCGATAAAATACAATTGTGTTCGTTGTCTGTAGCTAATGCCTTCCCATACCAATAACCCCACCACCACCATGGGGCACTTAGCAAACTGCTCTCCCACAACACGCCATCTGCCCAGAAACAGTTGAAACCGGGATTCATCTGTGAAGAGCCCACTTCTCCACCGTGCCAGTGACCATTTTCCCACTGAAGTCGGTTACGAAGCAAAACTGCAGTCAGGTCAAGACCCTGTTGAGGATGACGAGCACACAGATGAGCTTCCCTGAGACGGTTTCTGACAGTTTGTGCAGAAATTCTTCGGTTGTGCAAACCCACAGTTTCATCAGCTGTCCAGGTGTCTGGTCTCATACGGATGTGGAGGTCCTGGGCTGGCGTAGTGACACGTGGTCTCTAAAACGACATTGAAGGTGGCTTATTGTAGAGAAATGTACATTCAATTCTCTGGTAACAACTCTGGTGGACATTCCTGCAGTCAGCATGGCAATTGCACACTCCATCAAAACTTGAGACATCTGTGGCATTGTGTTGTGTGACAGAACTGCACATTTTAGAGTGGCCTTTTATTTTCCACAGCACAAGGTGCACCTGTGTAATGATCATTCTGTTTTATCAGCTTCTTGATATGCCACACCTGTCAGGTGGATGGATTATCTTGGCAAAGGAGAAATGCTCACTAACAGGGATGTCAACAAATTTGGAAGAAATGTTTTTTTTTTGTTCTGGAATCCTTTATTTCAACTCATGACCAACACTTTACATTTTGCTTTAATATTTTTGTTCAGTGTAGTAACTTAGCAGACACTCTTACGGCAGGTAGCCTAGTGGTTAGAATGTAGAGGAGGCAGGTAGTCTATTGGTTAGAGTGTAGAGGAGGCAGGTAATCTATTGGTTAGAGTGTAGACGAGGCAGGTAGCCTAGTGGTTAGAGTGTAGAGGAGGCAGGTAGCCTAGTGGTTAGAGTGTAGAGGAGGCAGGTAGCCTAGTGGTTAGAGTGTGGAGGAGGCAGGTAGTCTATTGGTTAGAGTGTAGAGGAGGCAGGTAGCCTAGTGGTTAGAGTGGAGGGGAGGCAGGTAGCCTAGTGGTTAGAGTGTAGAGGCGGCAGGTAGTGCTGTGCTGTCTGGTTTGCTTAATTAATATAAGTAATTAGAAATTATTTATTTTACTTTTACATTCAATACTTAAGTATATTTTAGCAGTTACATTTACTTTCTCACTAAAGTGACTGAAAATAGGTGAAAATTCTACAAGGATCCAGCAAAAAAAAAAAATATATATATATATATATTTTTTTTTTAAAAGGACCTTAACAACCCAATGTTTATATCCAAGGACAAACTAGCTAGCAACGGCAAGCTTGCTAAATGTCCATGAATGTTTCAGATGCATTTCGATCTTGTCCCCAATTTCACAGTTGGTTTTGGTATTTTAACCTGTATATCACGATCGAGTCTGGTTTGGATGGACAAAATCAACATGGGGACGCACACGCGTAACTCGGCAAATCAGCAAACTCTTATTTTACAATGACGGCCTAACCCGGCCAAACCCTCCCCCGGCCAAACCCTCCCCGGGCCAAACCCTCCCCCGGCCAAACCCTCCCCGGGCCAAACCCTCCCCGGGCCAAACCCTCCCCGGGCCAAACACTGGGCCAATTGTGAGCCACAATTGTACATTTTCGCTCAATAAAGTATCAACTCAGAAGTAAATATCAGATGAGGTGGTAATAACTGGAGGACATCATGACTACAGTCTGATGATGCTGCTGCTTAGTGTAGATGAGATGTTAAACTGGGTCTATTACAGTGTCTGACGCACTCAGATTACAGGAAAGAAGGGCTCCAAACTGATGGAAACCTGGGCCTGTATTCTAGAACAGCCTCAGAGTAGGAGTGTTGTTCTAGGATCAGGACCCCCCCTCCTCCCCCTGTCCATATGTGACCCATTTCAAGAATCTAGTATGTCGCACGTCACTACTTCACAGGAGAGGCATTTTGGCAGAAATAACTTCTGGAACATGTCAACTTTCATGTACCTTAATAATAAACTTGTATTCCATCTGTAAATACTAATACATTTAAAAACGATGAGCCTAGTTGGTTTAGCCACAGAAAAATACAGGAACCTTCCCGCTAGCCATGATTGGTTGAGATAATGAATAGGCTGGATATGCCGAGAAATGAGTTTGGATTGGTCTGCCATGTAGCGCACGTTGGCCCTATAACATGAGCTGCTCTGTATGTGTAGCAACTCCCTTCTACCACGTCTTAGTTTTTGACGATATTACAAATAACAAACAAAAAACTTTGCTGAACTACTTAATGGAGGACGATCATGACATGCTGATGCCGAGTCTGAAAATGAATCAGACAATGAGGAAATCCCTGATTTTAGGTAAAAAAAAAAAAATCATTTTTCATTGAACCAGACATTTTAGTCTCTTCTGATGATAGTGGTGGGGAAGAAATGTTGTCTTTTTCATGGAAGAAGTTGACAAGAGTTTTGAAAATCAGTGGAATGCCGTGGGAAGCAGACAGATGATTGCCAAATGCGGAGAGAGAGAGTCTCTAAAAGAGAACACAGAAGGCTGTTGTATAAAACCTTTCTCCGGTTTACATCTTCAAACTAAAGGGCAACCATGGCATCCATGACAGAGAAAAGAGAAGCGTTCATCCATGTATATGGGTAAAAACCTAGCTACATTTTCAGATATTATACATTTCAAATTATTATATAGATTTTTTTTTGTCAGATAGCCGTTTTCATTTCAAGTTAAAGCTTACTATTAGCTCGCTAGCTAACGTTGGCTGGCTCGCTGGCTGGCTGGCTCGCTAGCTAACGTTGGCTGGCTCGCTGGCTGGCTGGCTAGCTAACGTTGGCTGGCTTGCTGGCTGGCTAGCTAACGTTGGCTGGCTGGCTGGCTAGCTAACGTTGGCTGGCTCGCTGGCTGGCTGGCTGGCTCGCTAGCTAACGTTATGTGTATGATCTGTGTAGTGATATTATTAGTATCTCAGAGTTGGATCACTGTTCTTTTCCAAGTTCCCAGTTGTTTTGAACGAACTGAAGTCGGAAGTTGGAGATTTATGAGTTCCCAGTTGTTTTGAAAGCGGCAATAGAGTTGGGATTATGGTTCATTGTTTAGCTAGCTAGCTACACGTCTAAACAAAACAGACTCCATTATGCAAGCAACCATTTCACTGTACACCGTCTGTATCTAGTGCACGTGACAAATAAATTGAGATTTTATTTGATATAGTGTGTGTTTACCAGAGACGGCAATGTGAAGAACATCATGACCTGCATCAAATCAGATTAGGATCCAGGTCAAGGACTAGATAAAGTGTACGTTTACCTGGAGTTTTTCCTTATTGTAGGCTACTACTTTCACCACTTTTAGTCTTGATATCTTTTGTTGTTTAATACACTACTCACTCTGTTTAGCACAAGGCCTCATGTGAATCCTTAAAGAGATGGGTGGTGCTAAAGCTTAAGAGGGTGTGAACGATGCTGAATGGGTGTAGACAAAGAAGAGCTCTCCAGTAGTAGTAACAAAACATTTAATTGCCATTTTCTCAAAAGTGAGTTTACAAGTTGATCAACTTTCAAAGCAGAATTACTTTCCCCATTGTTCCTCAACTGTAGTGTATGATACATCATGTTCTAGCTCTGAGTCTCTACTTTTTATCCAATATAAAAAATATTTTTTACTACATAGGACCGAATTCAGGTGATGGGTAACAATATTACTCATTATGATATAAAAAAAAAAACGCAAAACTGATCCTAGATCAGCTACTGAGACGCTTTGTGGATACAGACCCAGTCTGTTTGATTTCTTCTGCTTCAGGATTATTATATAGCCTTCATGAAACGCAACACTACTCGAATCATGTCATCATATTATCAAACAAATCAAACATGCAAACCTCTTAGCATTAGACCTTGTGATGTACCCAGTAGGTAACCTCAGCTCCTCTGGCACTGGCCTTTTTACCTCTTACATCTAGATGTTCCGCTAGCGGAACGCCTCACCAATATCCAATGGTAGAGCGTGGCACAAATTACAAATACCTCAAAAATCCCAAAACTTCTATTTTTCAAACATATGACTATTTTACACCATTTTAAAGACAAAGACTCTCCTCTATCTAACCACATTGTCCGATTTCAAAAAGGCTTTACAACGAAAGCAAAACATTAGATTATGTCAGCAGAGTACCCAGCCAGAAATAATCAGACACCCATTTTTCAAGCTAGCATATAATGTCACAAAAAACAAAACCACAGCTAATGCAGCACTAACCTTTGATGATCTTCATCAGATGACACTCCTAGGACATTATGTTATAAAATACATGCATGTTTTGTTCAATCAAGTTCATATTTATATAAAAAAACAGCTTTTTACATTAGCATGTGACGTTCAGAACTAGCATACCCACCGAACACTTCTGGTGAATTTACTAAATTACTTACGATAAACGTTCACAAAAAACATACATTATTTTAAGAATTATAGATACAGAACTCCTTTATGCAATCGCGGTGTCCGATTTAAAAATAGCTTTTCGGTGAAAGCACATTTTGCAATATTCTGAGTAGATAGCCTGGCCATCACAGGCTAGCTATTTTGACACCCACCGAGTTTGGCACTCACCAAACTCAGATTTACTATAAGAAAAATTGGATTACCTTTGCTGTTCTTCGTCAGAATGCACTCCCAGGACTTCTACTTCAATACCCAATGCTGTTTTGGGTCCAAATAATCCATAGTTATATCCAAATAGCTCCATTTTGATCGTGTGTTCAAGACACTATCCGAACGGTGACACGCCGGCGCGTTTCGTGACAAAACATTTCAAAATATTCCATTACCGTACTTCGAAGCATGTCAAACGCTGTTTAAAATAAATTTTTATGCGATTTCTCTCGTAAAATAGCGATAATATTCCGACCGGGAGACGTTGTTTTCGTTAAAAGACTGAAAATAGAAAATGGTGTCTTCAGATGCACGCGCGCACCACGGCCATTGTTCTCAGATCGACCACTATCCAAATCCCCTGCTGTTTTTCAGCCAGGGAAAGCAGAGATCTCATTCAATGCTTTGGCCCCTTCTGAGAGCCTATGGAAGCCTTAGAAAGTGTCACGTTACAGCAGAGATCCTCTATTTTCGATAGATATGACAAAGAAGGCAAAGAAATGGTCAGACAGGGTACTTCTTGTATAGAATCTTCTCAGGTTTTGGCCTGCCATTTGAGTTATGTTATTCTCACAGACACCATTCAAACAGTTTTAGAAACTTTGGAGTGTTTTCTATCCAAAGCTACTAATTATATGCTTATTCTGGGCAGGAGTAATAACCAGATTAAATCGGGTACGTTTTTTATCCGGCCGTGAAAATACTGCCCCCTGTCCATAACAGGTTAACTATCCCAAAGCCTAGGACCAAGAGGCATGGACAGACAGCCTTTTAACTATCCCAAAGCCTAGGACCAAGAGGCATGGAGAGACAGCCTTTTAACTATCCCAAAGCCTAGGACCAAGAGGCATGGAGAGACAGCCTTTTAACTATCCCAAAGCCTAGGACCAGGAGGCATGGAGAGACAGCCTTTTAACTATCCCAAAGCCTGGGACCAAGAGGCATGGAGAGACAGGCTTTTAACTATCCCAAAGCCTAGGACCAAGAGGCATGAAGAGACAGCCTTTTAACTATCCCAAAGCCTAGGACCAAGAGGCATGCAGAGACAGCCTTTTAACTATCCCAAAGCCTAGGACCAGGAGGCATGGAGAGACAGCCTTTTACCTATCCCAAAGCCTAGGACCAAGAGGCATGGAGAGACAGCCTTTTAACTATCCCAAAGCCCAGGACCAAGAGGCATGGAGAGACAGCCTTTTAACTATCCCAAAGCCTAGGACCAAGAGGCATGCAGAGACAGCCTTTTAACTATCCCAAAGCCTAGGACCAAGAGGTATGGAGAGACAGCCTTTTAACTATCCCAAAGCCTAGGACCAAGAGGCATGGAGAGACAGCCTTTTAACTATCCCAAAGCCTAGGACCAAGAGGCATGGAGAGACAGCCTTTTAACTATCCCAAAGCCCAGGACCAAGAGGCATGAAGAGACAGCCTTTTAACTAACCCAAAGCCTAGGACCAAGAGGCATGGAGAGACAGCCTTTTAACTATCCCAAAGCCTAGGACCAAGATGCATGGAGAGAGCAGCCTTTTACCTATCCCAAAGCCTAGGACCAAGAGGCATGGAGAGACAGCCTTTTACCTATCCCAAAGCCTAGGACCAAGAGGCATGGAGAGACAGCCTTTTAACTATCCCAAAGCCTAGGACCAAGAGGCATGGAGAGAAAGCCTTTTAACTATCCCAAAGCCTAGGACCAAGAGGCATGGAGAGACAGCCTTTTAACTATCCCAAAGCCTAGGACCAAGAGGCATGGAGAGACAGCCTTTTAACTATCCCAAAGCCTAGGACCAAGAGGCATGGAGAGAGCAGCCTTTTAGATATTATGCCCCCAGCCTCTGGAATAGCCTGCCAGAGAACCTGGGGATGGGGGGCTCAAAACTGTGGACATATTTAAGAGATATCTTAAAATATATTTTTAGCTTTGCTTTTCCTCAGCGCGCTTTTAAGTTCAGTTTGTCTTTTTTATTTTTTTTTATTTTATCTCACGATAGATAATAAACAGTAGCAGCTGCATATATGATGAGTTGAAAGAGGTAGTGTAAAAGCAGGTCTATGCAGATACTCAAGGTAGCTTGTTGGTTAGGGTTCAGGGTTCTGTTCAGGGTTCAGGGTTCTGTTGGTTCCATATCGGATAAATCCCGGGAACATATTCCAGTCTGTGCTAGCGAAACAGTCCTGTAGTTTAGCATACGCATCATCGGACAACTTCTGTACTGAGCGTGTCACCGGTACTTCCTGTATATGATTTTCTGCTTGTAAGCAGAAATCAAGAGGATAGAGTTACGGTCAGATTTGCCAAAGGGCTGGCGAGGGAAAGTCTTGTATGAGTTTCTGTTTGCGGAGTGAAGATAAATATAGAATTTTCTTCCTCGAGTCGCCATGGTGACACGCTGATAGAAACTAGGTCAAACGGATGTCAGTTTTCCTGCATTAAAATCAGGCTATACCAGGCGGTGTCAGAGGAAGGGATCCAGGCCATCCAGGACCTCTATACCAGGTGGTGTCAGAGGAAGGGATACAGGCCATCCAGGACCTCTATACCAGGCGGTGTCAGAGGAAGGGATCCAGGCCATCCAGGACCTCTATACCAGGCGGTGTCAGAGGAAGGGATCCAGGCCATCCAGGACCTCTATACCAGGCGGTGTCAGAGGAAGGGATCCAGGCCCTCTATACCAGGCGGTGTCAGAGGAAGGGATCCAGGCCATCCAGGACCTCTATACTAGGCGGTGTCACAGGAAGGGATCCAGGCCATCCAGGACCTCTATACCAGGCGGTGTCAGAGGAAGGCCCTAAAAATTGTCCAAGACTCCAACCACCATAGTCATAGACTGTTCTCTCTGCTACCGCACGGCAAGCGGTACCGGAGCACCAAGTCTAGGTCCAAGAGGCTTCTAAACAGCTTCTACCTCCAAGCCATAAGACTCCTGAACATCTAATCAAATGGCTACACAGACTGTGCATTGCCCCCCCCTCTTCTACACTGCTGCTACTCTGGTTATCAACTATGCATAGTCACTTTAATAAATCTACCTACATGTACATATTACCTCAATGACCTCGACACCGGCGCCCCCACACATTGACTCTGTACCAGTACCTCCCTGTATATAGCCTCGCTATTGTTATTTTACTGCTGCTCTTGAATTCTTTGTAGGTATTTTCTTAAAACTGCATTGTTGGTTAAGGGCTTGTAAGTAAGCGTTTCACTGTTGTATTCAGCGCATGTGACAAATAACATTTGATTTGATACACACCTAATATAACTTCAGAAATATGAGATGGAATAGATGAGTTCCATGCAATAGTGGCTATATATAAAACTGTATATACTTTCTTGAATTTGTTCTGGATTTGGGGACTGTGAAAAGACCCCTGGTGGCATGTCTGGTGGGATAAGTGTGTGTGTGTCAGTGCTGTGTGTAAGTTGACAATGCAAACAATTTTGAATTTTCAACACATAAATGTTTCTTATAAAAAGAAGAAGTGATGCAGTCAGTCTCTCCTCAACTCTTAACCAAGAGAGACTGGCAGCATAGTATTTATATCAGCCCTCTGATTACAATGTAGAGCAAGACGCGCCGCTCTGTTCTGGGCCAGCTGCAACTTAACTAGGTATTTCCCTTTCAGCACTCGACCACATGACTGGACAATAATCAAGATACAACTAGAGCCTGCAGGACTTGCTTTGTTGAGTGTGGAGTACCTCTTCATTATGGAGAGACCTCTCCCTATCTTTACCACCATTGAATCTACATTGAACAAAAATATAGAAAAGTAACATGTAAAGTTGTTGGTCCCATGTTAAAAAGGCTTATTTCTGCATATTGCACCTTTAAAAGACAGTCAGTGGGGGCCCCTTAGCAGCTGGGAGCCCCGATTCATTTAAACCTATAAAACACGGGCCAAGTGTGCCTACGAACACATACCCATGTATATTGACTCAATCCATCTGTTCAGACACACGTCTTCCCTGCAGATGTCCTGACCTGCTCTACATTACTACTAAACACTACTAAACCTGTAGCTAACCCAGAGCCCCCCTCCTAACCCAGAGCCCCCCTCCTAACCCAGAGCCCCCCCTCCTAACCCACAGCCCCCCCACTCCTAACCCACAGCCCCCCCCCTTCCTAACCCACAGCCCCCCCCTTCCTAACCCACAACTCCCCACTCCTAACCCACAGCCCCCCCTTCCTAACCCACAGCCCCCCCTTCCTAACCCACAACCCCCCACTCCTAACCCACAGCCCCCCCTTCCTAACCCACAGCCCCCCCTTCCTAACCCACAGCCCCCCCCCCTCCTAACCCACAGCCCCCCCTCCTAACCCACAGCCCCCCCTTCCTAACCCACAGCCCCCCCTTCCTAACCCACAGCCCCCCCACTCGTAACCCACAGCCCCCCCTTCCTAACCCACAGCCCCCCCTCCTAACCCACAGCCCCCCCTTCCTAACCCACAGCCCCCCCTTCCTAACCCACAGCCCCCCCACTCCTAACCCAGAGCCCCCCCTCCTCCTAACCCAGCCCCCCTCCTAACCCAGAGCCCCACCTCCTAACCCAGCCCCCATCCTCCTAACCCAGAGCCCCCCCCTCCTAACCCAGAGCCCCACCTCCTAACCCAGAGCCTCCCCCCCTCCTAACCCAGCCCCCCCTCCTCCTAACCCAGAGCCCCCCCCCTCCTAACCCAGCCCCCCCCCCCCCTAACCCAGAGCCCCCCCCCTCCTAACCCAGAGCCCCCCCCCCCTCCCCTCTCCTAACCCTGCCTGCCTGCCACTACAGGTCCATTGTATTAGTGCTGCCTGCCAGCATGTCACTACAGGTCCATTGTGATTGTATTAGTGCTGCCTGCCTGCCTGCCTGCCACTACAGGTCCATTGTGATTGTATTAGTGCTGCCTGCCTGCCACTACAGGTCCATTGTATTAGTGCTGCTTGCCAGCCTGTCAATACAGGTCCATTGTGATTGTATTAGTGCTGCCTGCCTGCCTGCCACTACAGGTCCATTGTGATTGTATTAGTGCTGCCTGCCAGCATGTCACTACAGGTCCATTGTGATTGTATTAGTGCTGCCTGCCTGCCTGCCTGCCACTACAGGTCCATTGTGATTGTATTAGTGCTGCCTGCCTGCCTGCCACTACAGGTCAATTGTGATTGTATTAGGGCTGCCTGCCTGCCACTACAGGTCCATTGTATTAGTGCTGCCTGCAAGCCTGTCACTACAGGTCCAATGTGATTGTATTAGTGCTGCCTGCCTGCCTGCCTGCCTGCCACTACAGGTCCATTGTGATTGTATTAGTGCTGCCTGCCAGCATGTCACTACAGGTCCATTGTGATTGTATTAGTGCTGCCTGCCTGCCTGCCACTACAGGTCCATTGTGATTGTATTAGTGCTGCCTGCCAGCCTGCCACTACAGGTCCATTGTGATTGTATTAGTGCTGCCTGCCACTACAGGTCCATTGTGATTGTATTAGTGCCTCATGAACACCAGCACAGTTTAGTCTACACTACCAGAGGAAACAGGGCCAAACACTGAGTTTATACTACGACAGTCCAGTCCAGTCCACCCTGTTTACACTACAACAGACAGTCCAGTCCACCCTGTTTACACTACAACAGACAGTCCAGTCCACCCTGTTTACACTACAACAGACAGTCCAGTCCACCCTGTTTACACTACAACAGACAGTCCAGTCCAGTCCACCCTGTTTATACTACAACAGACAGTCCAGTCCACCCTGTTTACACTACAACAGACAGTCCAGTCCACCCTGTTTACACTAAAACAGACAGTCCAGTCCAGTCCACCCTGTTTACACTACAACAGACAGTCCAGTCCAGTCCAAACTGTTTACACTACAACAGACAGTCCAGTCCACCCTGTTTACACTACAACAGACAGTCCAGTCCACCCTGTTTATACTACAACAGACAGTCCAGTCCACCCTGTTTACACTACAACAGACTGTCCAGTCCAGTCCACCCTGTTTACACTACAACACAGTCCAGTCCAGTCCACCCTGTTTAAACTACAACAGACAGTCCAGTCCACCCTGTTTACACTTCAACAGACAGTCCAGTCCACCCTGTTTACACTACGACAGAAAGTCCAGTCCACCCTGTTTACACTACAACAGACAGTCCAGTCCACCCTGTTTACACTACAACAGACAGTCCAGTCACCCTGTTTACACTACAACAGACAGTCCAGTCCACCCTGTTTACACAACAACAGACAGTACAGTCCCCCCTGTTTACACTACAACAGACAGTCCAGTCCACCCTGTTTACACTACAACAGACAGTCCAGTCCAGTTCACCCTGTTTACACTATGATAGACAGTCCAGTCCAGTCCACCCTGTTTACACTACAACACAGTCCAGTCCAGTCCACCCTGTTTAAACTACAACAGACAGTCCAGTCCACCATGTTTACACTACAACAGACAGTCCAGTCCACCCTGTTTACACTACGACAGACAGTCCAGTCCACCCTGTTTACACTACAACAGACAGTCCAGTCCACCCTGTTTACACTACAACAGACAGTCCAGTCCACCCCTGTTTACACTACAACAGACAGTCCAGTCCACTCTGTTTATACTACAACAGACAGTCCAGTCCAGTCCACCCTGTTTACACTACAACAGACAGTACAGTCCAGTCCACCCTGTTTACACTATGACAGACAGTCCAGTCCAGTCCACCCTGTTTACACTACAACAGACAGTCCAGTGCACCCTGTTTACACGATAACAGACAGTCCAGTCCAGTCCACCCTGTTTACACTACAACAGACAGTCCAGTCTACCCTGTTTACACACAACAGACAGTACAGTCCCCCTGTTTACACTACAACAGACAGTCCAGTCCACCCAGTTTACACTATGACAAACAGTCCAGTCCACCCTGTTACACTACAACAGACAGTCCACCCTGTTTACACTATGACAGTCAGTCCAGTCCACCCTGTTTACCACTACGACAGTCAGTCCAGTCCAGTCCACCCTGTTTACACTACAACAGACAGTCCAGTCCACCCTGTTTATACTACAGCAGACAGTCCAGTCCCCCCTGTTTACACTACAACAGACAGTCCAGTCCACCCAGTTTACACTATGACAGACAGTCCAGTCCACCCTGTTTACACTACAACAGACAGTCCACCCTGTTTACACTATGACAGTCAGTCCAGTCCACCCTGTTTACACTACGACAGTCAGTCCAGTCCAGTCCACCCTGTTTACACTACAACAGACAGTCCAGTCCACCCTGTTTATACTACAGCAGACAGTCCAGTCCACCCTGTTTACACTACAACAGACAGTCCAGTCCACCCTGTTTATACTACAGCAGACAGTCCAGTCCACCCTGTTTACACTACAACAGACAGTCCAGTCCACCCTGTTTACACTACAACAGACAGTCCAGTCCATCCTGTTTACACTACAACAGACAGTCCAGTCCAGTCCTACCCTGTTTATACTACAACAGACAGTCCAGTCCAGTCCACCCTGTTTACACTACAACAGACAGTCCAGTTCACGCTGTTTACACTACAACAGACAGTCCAGGCCACCCTGTTTATACTACAACAGACAGTCCAGTCCAGTCCACCCTGTTTATACTACAACAGACAGTCCAGTCCAGTCCACACTGTTTATACTACAACAGACAGTCCAGTCCAGTCCAGTCCACCCTGTTTATACTACAACAGACAGTGCAGTCCAGTCCACCCTGTTTATGCTGCAACAGACAGTCCAGTCCACCCTGTTTACACTACAACAGACAGTCCAGTCCACCCTGTTTACACTACGACAGACAGTCCAGTCCAGTCCACCATTTCACACTAAAACAGACAGTCCAGTCCACCCTGTTTACACTATGACAGACAGTCCAGTCCACCCTGTTTACACTATGACAGACAGTCTAGTCCACCCTGTTTACACTACAACAGACAGTCGAGACCACCCTGTTTATACTACAACAGACAGTCCAGTCCACCCTGTTTACACTACAACAGACCAGTCCACCCTGTTTACACTACAACAGACAGTCCAGTGCACCCTGTTTACACTACAACAGACAGTCCAGTCCACCCTGTTTATACTACAACAGACAGTCCAGTCCGCCCTGTTCATACTACAGCAGACAGTCCAGTCCAGTCCACCCTGTTTATACTACAACAGACAGTCCAGTCCACCCCTGTTTACACTATGACAGACAGTCCAGTCCACCCTGTTTACACTACAACAGACAGTCCAGTCCACCCTGTTACACTATGACAGACAGTCCAGTCCACCCTGTTTACACTACAACAGACAGTCCAGTCCACCCTGTTTCCACTACAACAGACAGTCCAGTCCACCCTGTTAACACTACAACAGACAGTCCAGTCCACCCTGTTAACACTACAAACAGACAGTCCAGTCCACCCTGTTACACTACAACAGGACAGTCCAGTCCACCCTGTTTACACCACAACAGACAGTCCAGTCCACCCTGTTTACACTACAACAGACAGTCCAGTCCACCCTGTTTACACTACAACAGACAGTCCAGTCCACCCGTTTACACTACAACAGTACAGTCAGTTCACCCTGTTTACACTACAACAGACAGTCCAGTCCAGTCCACCCTGTTTATACTACAACAGACAGTCCAGTCCACCCTGTTTACACTACAACAGACAGTCCAGTCCACCATGTTTACACTACAACAGGACAGTCCAGTCCACCCTGTTTATACTACAACAGACATGTCCAGTCCAGTCCACCATGTTTATACCTGCAACAGACAGGCCAGTCTACCCTGTTTACATTACAACAGCAGTCCAGTCACCCCTGTTTACACACAACAGCCAGTCCAGTCCACCCCTGTTTACACTACGACAGACAGTCCAGTACAGTCCACCCTTGTTTACACTAAAACAGACAGTCCAGTGCACCCTGTTTACACTATGACAGACAGTCCAGTCCACCCTGTTTACACTACAACAGACAGTCGAGTCCACCCTGTTTATACTACAACAGGACAGTCCAGTCCACCCTGTTTACACTACAACAGACAGGTCCAGTCCAGTCCACCCTGTTATACTACAACAGACAGTCCAGTCTACCCTGTCTACACTACAACAGACATATCCAGTCTACCCTGTTTACACTACAACAGACAGTCCAGTCCAGTCTACCCTGTTTACACTACAACAGACAGTCCAGTCCACCCTGTTAACACTACAAGACAGTCCAGTTCACCCTGTTTATACTACAACAGACAGTCCCAGTAACCCTGTTTATGCTACAACAGACAGTCCAGTCCAGTGCACCCTGTTTATACTACAACAGACAGTCCAGTCCACCCTGTTTATACTACAACAGACAGACAGTCCAGTCCAATCCCACCCTGTTTACACTACAACAGACAGTCCAGTCCAGTCCACCCTGTTTACACTACAACAGACAGTCCAGTCCAGTCCACCCTGTTACACTACAACAGACAGTCCAGAGCACCCAGTTTACACTATGACAGACAGTCCAGTCCACCCGTTTACACTATGACAGACAGTCCAGTCCACCCTGTTTACACTACAACAGACAGTCCAGGTCCACCCTGTTTACACTATGACAGACAGTCCAGGCCACCCTGTTTACAATACAACAGACAGTCCAGTCCACCCTGTTTACACTACAACAGACAGTCCAGTCCACCCTGTTAACACTACAACAGACAGTCCAGTCCACCCTGTTAACACTACAACAGACAATCCAGTTCCACCCTGTTTACACTACAACAGACAGTCCAGTCCACCCTGTTTACACTACAACAGACAGTCCAGTCCACCTTGTTTACACTACGACAGACGGTCCAGTCCAGTCCACCCTGTTTACACTAAAACAGACAGTCCAGTCCACGCTGTTTACACTATGACAGACAGTCCAGTCCACCCTGTTTACACTACAACAGACAGTCCAGTCCAGTGCACCCTGTTTATACAACAACAGACAGTCCAGTCCACCCTGTTACACTACAACAGACAGTCCAGTCCACCCTGTTTACACTACAACAGACAGTCCAGCCCACCCTGTTTACACTACAACAGACAGTCCAGTCCACCCTGTTTACACTACAACAGACAGTCCAGTCACCCTGTTATACTACAACAGACAGTCCAGTCCACCCTGTTTACACTATGACAGACAGTCCAGTACACCCTGTTTACACTATGACAGACAGTCCAGTCCACCCTGTTTACACTACAACAGACAGTCGAGTCCACCCTGTTTATACTACAACAGACAGTCCAGTCCACCCTGTTTACACTACAACAGACAGTCCAGTCCAGTCCACCCTGTTTATACTACAACAGACAGTCCAGTCTACAGTCCAGTCTACCCTGTTTTACACTACAACAGACAGTCCCAGTCCACCCTGTTTACACTACAACAGACAGTCGAGTCCACCCTGTTTATACTACAAACAGACAGTCCAGTCCACCCTGTTAACACTACAAGACAGTCCAGTTTCACCCTGTTTATACTACAACAGACAGTCCAGTAACCCTGTTTATACTACAACAGACAGTCCAGTCCACCCTGTTTATACTACAACAGACAGTCCAGTCCACCCTGTTTATACTACAACAGACAGACAGTCCAGTCCAATCCACCCTGTTTACACTACAACAGACAGTCCAGTCCACCCTGTTTACACTACAACAGACAGTCCAGTCCACCCCACCTGTTTACACTACAACAGACAGTCCAGCCCACCCTGTTTACACTACAACAGACAGTCTAGTCCACCCTGTTTACACTACAACAGACAGTCCAGTCCACCCTGTTTACACTACACAGACTGTCCAGTCCACCCTGTTTACACTACAACAGACAGTCCAGTCCACACCTGTTTACACTACAACAGACAGTCCAGTCCACCCTGTTTCCACTACAACACACAGTCCAGTCCACCCTGTTTACACTACAACAGACAGTCCAGTCCACCCTGTTTACACTACAACAGACAGTCCAGAGCACCCTTTTTACACTACAACAGACAGTCCAGAGCACCCTGTTTACACTATGACAGACAGTCCAGTCCACCCTGTTTACACTACAACAGACAGTCCAGTCCACCCTGTTTACACTATGACAGACAGGTCCAGTCCACCCTGTTTACACTACAACAGACAGTCCAGTCCACCCTGTTTTCCACTACAACAGACAGTCCAGTCCACCCTGTTAACACTACAACAGACAGTCCAGTCCACCCTGTTAACACTACAACAGACAGTCCAGTCCACCCTGTTTACACTACAACAGACAGTCCAGTCCACCCTGTTTACACCACAACAGACAGTCCAGTCCACCCTGTTTACACTACAACAGACAGTCCAGTCCACCCTGTTTACACTACAACAGACAGTCCAGTCCACCCTGTTACACTACAACAGACAGTCCAGTCCACCCTGTTTATACTACAACAGACAGTCCAGTCCACCCTGTTTACACTACAACAGACAGTCTAGTCCACCCTGTTTATACTACAACAGACAGTCCAGTTCACCCTGTTTACACTACAACAGACAGTCCAGTCCACCCTGTTTACACTACAACAGACAATATCGGGGATTTGATCTAGCAACCTTTTGGTGACCGGCCCAACGCGCTAACCACTTGGCTACCTGCCGCCCCTGCTGATCAGACAGACAATAAATACATTTGAAGTCGGAAGTTTACATACACTTATTTTGGAGTCATTAAAACTCATTTTTCAACCACTCCACAAATGTATTGTTAACAAACTATAGTTTTGGCAAGTCGGTCAGGACATCTACTTTGTGCAGGACACAATTAATTTTTCCAACAATTGTTTACAGACAGATTATTTCACTTATAATTCACTGTATCACAATTCCAGTGGGTCAGAAGTTTACATACACTAAGTTGACTGTGCCTTTAAACAGCTTGGAAAATTCCAGAAAATGATGTCATGGCTTTAGAAGCTTCTGATAGGCTAACTGACATAATTTGAGTCAATTGAGGTGTACCTTTGGATGTATTTCAAGGCCTACCTTCAAACTCAGTGCCACTTTGCTTGACATCATGGGAAAATCAAAAGAAATCAGCCAAGACCTCAGAAAAACAATTGTAGACCTCCACAAGTCTGGTCCATCATTGGGAGCAATTTCCAAACGCCTGAAGGTACCACGTTCATCTGTACAAACAATAGTACGCAAGTATAAACACCATGGGACCACGCAGCCGTCATACCGCTCAGGAAGGAGACACGTTCTGTCTCCTAGAGATGAACGTACTTTGGTGTGAAAAGTGAAAATCAATCCCAGAACAACAAAGGACCTTGTGAAGATGCTGGAGGAAACAGGTACAAAAGTATCTATAGCCACAGTAAAACGAGTCCTATATCGATTTAACCTGAATGGCCACTCAGCAAGGATGAAGCCACTGCTCCAAAACTGCCATAAGAAAACAGACTACGGTTTGCAACTGCACATGGGGACAAAGATCGTACTTTTTGGAGAAATGTCCTCTGGTCTGAGGAAATAAAAATAGAACTGTTTGGCCATCGTGACCATCGTTATGTTTGGAGGAAAAAGGGGGAGGCTTGCAAGCCGAAGAACACCATCCCAACCGTGAAGCACAGGGGTGGCAGCATCATGTTGTGGGGGTGCTTTGCTGCAGGAGGGACTGGTGCACTTCAGAAAATAGATGGCATCATGAGGCTGGAAAAGTATGTGGATATATTGAAGCAACATCTCAAGACATTAGTCAGGAAGTTAAAGCTTGGTTGCAAATGGGTCTTCCAAATGGACAATGACCCCAAGCATACTTCCAAAGTTGTGGCAAAATGGCTTAAGGACAACAATGTCAAGGTATTGGAGTGGCCATCACAAAGCCCTGACCTCAATCCTATAGAACATTTGTGGGCAGAACAGAATAAATGTGTGCGAGCAAGTAGGCCTACAAACCTGACTCAGTTACACCAGCTCTTTCAGGAGGAATGGGCCAAAATTCACCCAACTTATTGTGGGAAGCTTGTGGAAGGCTACCTGAAACATTTGACCCAAGTTAAACAATTAAAAGGCAATGCTACCAAATGCTAAGTGAATGTATGTAAACTTCTGACCCACTAGGAATGTGATGTAAAAAATTAAAGCTGAAATAAATAATTCTCTCTACTATTATTCTGACATTTCACATTCTTAAAATAAAGTGGTGATCCTAACTGACCTAAAACGGGTTATTTTTACTAGGATTACATGTCAGGAATTGTAAATTTTTTTGTTTAAATGTATTTGGCTACGGTTTATGTAAACTTCCGACTTCAACTGTATATCAGCCTAGTCTGTCTAACTCACTGAGACTGGTCCAGTTCTATTATAGTGGGCAGTGCCAGTCCAATTACAGGCCTACAGACAGTGTGTTGTCGTCTCCTATCCCTAGCCACCATAGAAGACAATAGTCCAAGCAGCCAGCAGTCTGAATGGGATCAGTGTTCTACAGCTGTCCTGCTGGAGAGTTCTAGATTCTGCACAGTGTGTGAACATGAGACAATGGACTCTTCAGATAACAATGAGAACACTTTTCTTTAGTTTGGATTAAGGGAGGGGGAGAGGAAGGGGTGAGAGAGGAAGGGGAGAGCAGTGAGGGGGGAACGAGGCCTTCAGTGTTAGTTTGGACTAGGCATTGTTGTAATAAGGTAACCTGATATTTCCTACTGTTGGGTGGCGATGTATCTAGCCCTGTCTCTCACAAAAACCAGGTGGAGGGTGGAACAAAAGAAGCCCAGGAACAAAGAACCTGGGTGCCAGTTACATCTCTGAGAAACAACAGGGGAGCAGAAACAAAGATTAACAATACACAGCAACTCATGGAAGGACAGCACTTTTTTTAAAGCACTTGCATTTCAGTCAGAGCATATTCTTAACAGCATTGTTTGGATTGTGTGGGAGACTCAAGTTCAACAAAATACAAGTGGTGTTTGTAACTCAGTCAGACATACCTCCTGACAACACATGCACATGCATTTTATTGGTCACATGCTTCGTAAACAACAAGCGTAGACTAACAGTGAAATGCTTACTTACGGGCCCTTCCCCAACAATGCCGAGTTAAAGATAAAACATAATAAATAAAAAATAATAGTGACAAAGAATAAATACAAAATTAATAACGAGTAAAAGTAAACATGTATATATACAGGGAGTACTGAGTCAATGTGCAGGGGTACCAGGTAGTAACATGGCTATATACAGGGAGTACCAGTATCACACAATGTCCGGAAACAGTTGGTGCTCTCGGCATGGTTCAGTGTTGCTTGCCTCGAAGCGAGCATAGAGTTCAGTGTGTAAAATCGGAGGGCCTGTTGTCCGGACCTCTGGCAGTCTCTATGGGGGTACCACAGGGTTCAATTCTCGGGCCGACTCTTTTCTCTGTATATATCAATGATGTCGCTCTTGCTGCTGGTGAGTCTCTGATCCACCTCTACGCAGACGACACCATTCTGTATACTTCTGGGCCTTCTTTGGACACTGTGTTAACAACCCTCCAGACGAGCTTCAATGCCATACAACTCTCCTTCCGTGGCCTCCAACTGCTCTTAAATGCAAGTACAACTAAATGCATGCTCTTCAACCGATCGCTGCCCACACCTGCCCGCATCACTACTCTGGACGGTTCTGACTTATGTGGTACAAATACCTAGGTGTCTGGTTAGACTGTAAACTCTCCTTCCAGACTCACATTAAGCATCTCCAATCCAAAATTAAATCTAGAATCAGTTTCCTATTTCGCAACAAAGCATCCTTCAATCATGCTGCCAAACATACCCTCCTAAAATTGACTATCCTACCGATCCTTGACTTCGGCGATGTCATTTACAAAATAGCCTCCAACACTCTACTCATGCAGTGCCATCCGTTTTGTCACCAAAGCCCCATATTCTACCCACCACTGCAACCTGTATGCTCTCTTTGGCTGGCCCTCGCTTCATATTCGTCGCCAAACCCACTGGTTCCAGGTCATCAATAAGTCTTTGCTCGGTAAAGCCCCGCCTTATCTCAGCTCACTGGTCACCATAGCAGCACACGCTCCAGCAGGTATATTTCACTGGTCACCCCCAAAAGCCAATTCCCCCTTTGGCCACCTTTCCTTCCAGTCTAATGCTAATGACTGGAACGAACTGCAAAAAGCACTGAAGCTGGGCACTCATACAGTGGGGGGGAAAAAGTATTTGATCCCCTGCTGATTTTGTACGTGTCACGATTCCTACCGACGGTGGCGCCCCCTCCTGCTCGGGTGGCGCTCGGCGGTCGTCGTCACCGGCCTATTAGCTATCACCGATTCCCTTTTTGTTTTTCCCTTTTTTAATGTTTTCTCACCTGCCCTGAGTTAGTCATTAGGAGGGCTATTTAGTTCAGCTGGCCCGCTTCCTATTGTGCGGGATTGTCTTTCTGTGTGTCGACTGCAGTTGTTCGACTGTGCTTGTTAGTTGTATTTTTCCCTGTTGTTGGGAGCCCTTTATTTTGTACGTTGTGGTTTGATTAAAATTACCACACCGTGTTCGCTGCTTCCTGCGCTTCTTTCCGTCACACCACAGACAAGCCGTTACAGAATCCCGCACCTCAAAGAGCATGGAATCAGCCGGAGCAGCGGGCACTTCACTACCCTCGATGGAGGAACGTGTCCTACAAAATACATCGGTCCTGCATCGCATCGGATCCGCCATGGACCAGGTGATGGAGAGGATGGACCGATGGGAGAGGAGTGGTATCCTCTCTCCACCTATACCCCCCCCGATACAACCATCTCCTCCTCCTACGGACGTCTGGCTCTGGCGCGCTTCGCCTGGCACTCCCGAGGGAGTACGATGGGACGGCGGCTGGGTGCAAGGGGTTTCTTCTCCAGTTAGAGTTGTACCTGGCCACCGTCAGGCCTGCTCCTACAGGAGAGGAGAGCGTGAGTGCCCTCGTTTCCTGCCTGACGGGCCGAGCTCTGGAGTGGGCTAATGCGGTCTGGAACGCTCCGGACTCGGCGAGGGACCACTACCCAGAGTTCACCCCGCCGCTTTCGGGCTGTTTTCGACCACCCCCCCGAAGGTAGAGCGGCGGGTGAACGGCTGTTCCACCTCAGGCAGGAGACGAGGAGCGCTCAAGACTTCGCGCTGGAGTTTAGGACCTTGGCTGCTGGAGCGGGGTGGAATGACAGGGCCCTCATAGACCACTACGGGTGTAGTCTCCGGGCGGACGTCCGCAGGGAGCTGGCCTGTAGGGACACCAATCTATCCCTGGACGAACTTATTGATATGTCCATACGGTTGGACAATTTGCTGGCTGCCCGCGGGCGTTCGGAGAGGGTCCTGCCCGTTCCACCCCCGGGCACCCCCGCCCCTACCCCTATGGAGGTAGGGGGGGCCGTGTCAAGGGGCACCGGAGGAGGTGGCTTCTCCTGCACCAGCTGTGGTCGGAGAGGACACACGGCCGACCGGTGCTGGAGGAGCCAGTCTGGGAGTCGAGAAGGCAGGCAGAACACTTCTCGGTCACCTCAGGTGAGCCAGCACCAGACTCGCCCAGAACCCCCTGTTGGTCATGTGTTTTTGCCTGTTTTCATTTTCTAACTTTTTTCCCTCTTCCCAGCATAGGGCGCTAGTCGATTCAGGCGCAGCTGGGAACTTTATGGACCGTGGACTTGCCATTAAGCTGGGCATTCCACGGGTGCCGATAGATTCCCCCTTCCCCGTGCACTCCTTAGATAGCCGACCATTAGGGTCAGGGCTAGTCAGGGAGTCTACGGTGCCGCTGGACATGGTAACGCTGGGGAGTCATAAGGAAAGCATTAACTTTTTCCTTATTGATTCACCTGCGTTTCCGGTGGTGCTGGGGGTCCCCTGGCTGGCTGGTCACAATCCCCTCATTTCATGGAAACAGGGGGTTCTCCAGGGGTGGTCGGAGGAGTGTTCAGGGAGGTGTCTAGGAGTTTCCATAGGTGCCACGTCGGTGGAGAGTCCAGACCAGGTGTCCACCGTGCGCATTCCCCCTGAATACGCCGATTTGGCGATCGCTTTTTGTAAAAAGAGAGCGACTAAATTACCACCTCATCGACAAGGGGATTGTGCGATAGATCTCCAGGTTAACGCTGCGCTTCCCAGGAGTCACGTGTACCCCTTGTCACAAGAGGAGACGGTGGCTATGGAGACATACGTCACGGAATCCTTGGGACAGGGGTACATTCGGCCCTCCATCTCACCCGCTTCCTCGAGTTTCTTTTTTGTGAAGAAAAGGAGGGAGGTCCTGCGTCCGTGCATTGATTATAGAGGTCTAAACGCGATCACGGTGGGGTTTAGTTTCCCACTACCTCTTATCGCTACGGCGGTGGAATCATTTCACGGAGCACAGCTCTTCACAAAATTGGATCTCAGGAGCGCGTATAACCTGGTGCGTATCAAGAAGGGAGATGAGTGGAAAACCGCCTTTAGTACCATATCAGGCCATTATGAGTACCATCGTCATGCCGTATGGGTTGAAAAATGCTCCAGCCGTCTTTCAATCCTTTGTTGACGAGATTCTCAGGGACCTGCACGGGCAGGGCGTGATTGTTTATATCGATGACATTCTGATATATTCCGCCCCCCGCTCCGCGCATGTGTCCCTGGTGCGCAAGGTGCTTGGTAGACTGCTGGAGCATGACCTATACGTTAAGGCTGAGAAGTGTGAGTTTTTCAAACGAGCCGTCTCCTTTCTGGGTTATCGCATTTCCACCACGGGGGTGGTGATGGAGTGTGACCGCGTTAAGGCTGTGCGTAATTGGCCGACTCCAACCACGGTGAAGGAAGTGCAGCGGGTTCTTGGGCTTTGCCAACTACTACCAGAGGTTTATCCGGGGGTTTGGCCAGGTAGCGGCTCCCATTACCTCACTGCTGAAGGGGGGGCCGGCGCGTTTGAGATGGTCGAACGGAGGCGGACGGAGCCTTCAAGAAGTTGAAGACACTGTTCACCGACGCGCCCGTGTTGGCGCAACCCGGGACCCGTCTTTAGCGTTCGTAGTAGAGGTGGACGCATCCGAGGCTGGGGTGGGTGCCGTGCTATCACAGCGCTCGGGTGCGCCACCGAAACTCCGCCCCTGTGCTTTCTTCTCAAGGGAAGCTCAGTTCGGCGGAGCGAAATTACGATGTGGGGGACAGGGAGTTGCTAGCGGTAGTCAAAGCCTTGAGGGTGTGGCGACACTGGCTTGAGGGGGCTAAGCACCCCTTTCTCATCTGGACCGACCACCGAAACCTGGAGTACATCCGGGCGCGAGGAGACTGAATCCACGTCAGGCAAGGTGGGCCATGTTCTTCGCCCGGTTTAGGTTTACCATCTCATATAGACCGGGTTCCCTTAATACTAAAGCCGACGCGCTGTCCCGTCTGTATGACACGGATGACCGACCCATCAATCCAACTCCATCATTCCAGCGTCAAGGCTGGTGGCACCAGTGGTGTGGGAGGTGGACTGCGGACATCGAGCGGGCACTGGTGTTGGAACCTGCGCCGACGCAGGTGCCCGAGGGGCGCATGTATGTGCCGCTCGATGTTCGCGATCGGTTGATTCGGTGGGCGCACACGCTACCTGCGGCGGGTCATCCTGGTGTAGAGAGGACAGTGCGGAGTCTAAGGGGGAAGTATTGGTGGCCCACCTTGGCTAAGGACGTGAGGTCATATGTCTCTTCCTGTTCGGTGTGTGCCCAGAGTAAGGCTCCTAGGCATTTACCGAGAGGGAAGTTACAGCCCCTCCCCGTTCCGCAACGACCATGGTCGCACCTGTCTATCGACTTCCTGACAGATCTTCCCCCCTCTCAGGGGAACACTGCGATCCTGGTGGTTGTGGATCGGTTTTCTAAGTCCTGCCGTCTCCTCCCCTTGCCCGGTCTCCCTACGGCCCTGCAGACTGCGGAGGCCCTATTTACCCACGTCTTCCGGCACTACGGGGTGCCGGAGAATATTGTCTCTGATCGGGGTTCCCCAGTTCACATCCAGGGTCTGGAAGGCGTTTATGGAGCGGCTGGGGGTCTCGGTCAGTTTAACCTCCGGTTATCACCCCGAGAGCAATGGGCAGGCGGAGAGGGTGAACCAGGAGGTGGGCAGGTTCCTGAGGTCGTATTGCCGGGACCGGCCAGGGGAGTGGGCGAGGTATGTTCCCTGGGCAGAGTTAGCCCAGAACTCACTTCGCCACTCCTCTACTAACATATCACCCTTCCAGTGTGTGTTAGGGTACCAGCCGGTCCTGGCCCCATGGCACCAGAGCCAGACCGAGGCTCCTGCGGTGGAGGACTGGGTTCAGCACTCCAAGGAGACCTGGAAAGCAGTACAGGACTCACTGAAGGAGGCCAGTGCCAGGCAGAAAAGGAGTGCTGACCGCCACCGCAGTGAGGCGCCGGTGTTCGGCACCGGGTGACAGGGTCTGGCTCTCGACCCGGAACCTGTCCCTACGCGTGCCCTGCCGGAAGCTGGGGCCGCAGTTTGTGGGGCCCTTCAAAGTCCTGAGGAGGATAAACGAGGGTGTGTTATCGGTTGCAACTCCCTTCCTATTACCGTATTAACCCCTCGTTTCATGTGTCTCTCCTCAGGCCGGGTGGTGGCTGGTCCCTACAAGAAGATGAGGTGCCGGAGGTCCCTCCACCCCCCCCTGGACATCGGGGGGTCCCCGGCGTACAGCGTAAGGGCCATTCTGGACTCGAGACGCCGGGCGGGGGGCCTGCAGTACCTCGTGGACTGGAGGGGTACGGTCCGGAGGAGAGGTGCTGGGTGCCGACGGAGGACGTCTGGACCCCATCCATGTTGAAGGAGTTCCACCGCCTCCGTCCGGATCTCCCTGCGCCTCGTCCTCCAGGTCGGCCTCGAGGCCGGTGTCGGCGCGCTGCGGGAGCCGCGCGTCAGGAGGGGGGTACTGTCACGATTCCTACCGACGGTGGCGCCCCCTCCTGCTCGGGTGGCGCTCGGCGGTCGTCGTCACCGGCCTATTAGCTACCACCGATGTCCCTTTTGTTGTTTCCCTTTTTTAATATTTTCTCACCTGCCCTGAGTTAGTCATTAGGAGGGCTATTTAGTTCAGCTGGCCCGCTTCCTATTGTGCGGGATTGTCTTTCTGTGTGTCGACTGCAGTTTGTTCGACTGTGCTAGTTGTATTTTTCCCTGTTGTTGGGAGCCCTTTATTTTGTACGTTGTGGTTTGATTAAAATTACCACACCGTGTTCGCTGCTTCCTGCGCTTCTTTCCGCCACACCACAGACAAGCCGTTACAGTACGTTTGCCCACTTACAAAGAAATGATCAGTCTATAATTTTAATAGTAGGTTTATTTGAACAGTGAGAGACAGAATAACAACTAAAAAATCCAGAAAAACGCATGTCAAAAATGTTATAAAATGATTTGCATTTAAATGAGGCAATGTGGTGCAACAACCTCTACCTCAACGTCAGCAAGACCAAGGAGCTGATAGTGGACATCACTAAGGATCTATCATGGTCCAAACACATCAAGACAGTCATGAAGAGGGCACGGCAACTGCTCAGCATCCGACATCAAGGCTCTACAGAGGGTAGTGTGTACGGCCCAGGACATCACTGGGGCCAAGCTTCCTGCCATCAGAAAAAGGCCATAAAAATGGTCAAAGACTCCAGCCACCGAAGTCATAGGACTGTTCTCTCTGCTACTGCACAGAAAGCAGTACCGGAGCGCCAAGTCTGAACAGCTTCTACCACCAAGCCATAAGACTCCAGAACAGCGTCTACCCCCAATCCATAAGACTCCTGAACAGCTTCTACCCCCAAGCCATAAGACTGCTGAACAGCTTCTACCCCCAAGCCATCAGACTGCTGAACAGCTTCTAACCCCAAGCCATAAGACTGCTGAACAGCTTCTACCCCCAAGCCATAAGACTGCTGAACAGCTTCTACCCCCAAGCCATAAGACTGCCGAACAGCTTCTACTCCCAAGCCATAAGACTGCTGAACAGCTTCTACCTCCAAGCCATAAGACTGCTGAACAGCTTCTACCCCCAAGCCATAAGACTGCTAAACAGCTTCTACCCCCAAGCCTAAGACTGCTGAACAGCTTCTACCCCAAGCCAATAAGACTGCTGAACAGCTTCTACCCCCAAGCCATAAGACTGCTGAACAGCTTCTACCCCCAAGCCATAAGACTGCTGTAAACAGCTTCTAACCCCCAAGCCATAAGACTGCTGAACAGCTTCTACCCCCAAGCCATCAATCTGCGGAACAGCTTCTACCCAAGCCATAAAGCTGCGAACAGCTTCTACCCCAAGCCATAAGACTGCTGAACAGCTTCTACCCCCAAGCCATAAGACTGCTGACAACAGCTTCTACCCCAAGCCATAAGACTGCTGAACAGCTTCTACCCCAAGCCATAACAACTGCTGAACAGCTTCTACCCCAAGCTATAAGACTCCTGAACAGCTTCTCACCCAAGCTATAAGACTCCTGAACAGCTTCTACCCCCAAGCCATAAGACTGCTGAACAGCTTCTACCCCCATGTCATCAGACTGCTGACAGCTTCTACCCCCAAGCCATAAGACTGCTGAACAGCTTCTACCCCCAAGCCATAAGACTGCTGAACAGCTTCTACCCCCAAGCCATAAGACTGCTGAACAGCTTCTACTCCCAAGCCATAAGACTGCTGAACAGCTTCTACCCCCAAGCCATAAGACTGCTGAACAGCTTCTACCCCCAAGCCATAAGACTGCTAACAGCTTCTACCCCCAAGCCATAAGACTGCTGAACAGCTTCTACCCCCAAGCCATAAGACTGCTGAACAGCTTCTACACCCAAGCCATAAGACTGCTGAACAGCTTCTACCCACAAGCCATCAGACTGCTGAACAGCTTCTACCCGCAAGCCATCAGACCTGCTGAACAGCTTCTACCCACAAGCCATCAGACTGCTGAACAGCTTCTACCCCCAAGCCATCGGACTGCTGAACAGCTTCTACCCCCAAGCCATCAGACTCCTGAACAGCTTCTACCCCAAGCCATAAGACTGCTGAACAGCTTTCTACCCCCAAGCCATAAGACTTCTGAACAGCTTCTACCCCCAAGCCATAAGACTTCTGAACAGCTTCTACCCCCAAGCCATAAGACTGCTGAACAGCTTCTACCCCAAGCCATGACTGCTGAACAGCTTCTACACCCAAGCCAAAAGACTGCTGAACAGCTTCTACTCCCAAGCCATAAGAATGCTGAACAGCTTCTACCCCCAAGCCATAAGACTGCTGAACAGCTTCTACCCCCAAGCCATAAGACTGCTAAACAGCTTCTACCCCCAAGCCATAAGACTGCTGAACAGCTTCTACCCCCAAGCCATAAGACTGCTGAACAGCTTCTACCCACAAGCCATCAGACTGCTGAACAGCTACTACCCACAAGCCATCAGACTGCTGAACAGCTTCTACCCACAACCCATCAGACTGCTGAACAGCTTCTACCCCCAAGCCATTAGACTGCTGAACAGCTTCTACCCCCAAGCCATAAGACTGCTGAATAGCTTCTACCCACAAGCCATCAGACTGCTGAACAGCTTCTACCCACAAGCCATCGGACTGCTGAACAGCTTCTACCCCCAAAGCCATCGGACTGCTGAACAGCTTCTACCCTCAAGCCATCAGACTGCTGAACAGCTTCTACCACCAAGCCATAAGACTGTCTGAACAGCTTCTACCCCCAGCCAAAAGACTGCTGAACAGCTTCTACGCCCAAGCCATAAGACTGCTGAACAGCTTCTACTCCCAAGCCATAAGACTGCTGAACAGCTTCTACCCCCAAGCCATAAGACTGCTGACCAGCTTCTACCCCCAAGCCATAAGACTGCTAAACAGCTTCTACCACCCAAGCCATAAGACTGCTGAACAGCTTCTACCCCCAAGCCATAAGACTGCTGAACAGCTTCTACCCCAAAGCCATAAGACTGCTGAACAGCTTCTACCCACAAGCCATCGGACTGCTGAACAGCTTCTACCCCCAAGCCATCGGACTGCTGACAGCTTCTACCCCCAAGCCATCAGACTCCTGAACAGCTTCTACCCCCAAGCCATAAGACTGCTGAAAAGCTTCTACCCCCAAGCCATAAGAATTCTGAACAGCTTCTACCCCCAAGCCATAAGACTTCTGAACAGCTTCTACCCCCAAGCCATAAGACTGCTGAACAGCTTCTACCCCCAAGCCATAAGAATGCTGAACAAGATTCTACCCCCAAGCCATAAGACTGCTGAACAGCTTCTACCCCCCACGCCATAAGACTGCTGAACAGCTTCTACCCCCAAGCCATAAGACTGCTAAACAGCTTCTACCCCCAAGCCATAAGACTGCTGAACAGCTTCTACCCCCAAGCCATAAGACTGCTGAACAGCTTCTACCCCCAAGCCATAAGGACTGCTGAACAGCTTCTACCCACAAGCCATCAGAACTGCTGAACAGCTTTCTACCCCAAGCCATCAGAATGCTGAACAGCTTCTACCCCCAAGCATAAGACTGCTGAACAGCTTCTACCTCCAAGCCATAAGACTGCTGAACAGCTTCTACCCACAAGCCATCAGACTGCTGAACAGCTTCTACCCCCAAGCCATAAGACTGGCTGAACAGCTTCTACCCCAAGCCATAAGATTGCTGAACAGCTTCTACCCACAAGCCATCAGACTGCTGAACAGCTTCTACCCACAAGCCATCAACTGCGAACAGCTTCTTACCCCCAAGCCATAAGACTGCTGAACAGCTTCTACCCCAAGCCATAAGACTGCTGAACAGCTTCTACCCACAAGCCATAAATGCTGACAGCTTCTACCCACAAGCCATCAGACTGCTGAACAGCTTCTACCCACAGCCATCGGACTGCTGAACAGCTTCTACCCCCAAGCCATCGGGAACTGCTGAACAGCTTCTACCCAAGCCATCAGACTGCTGAACAGCTTCTACCCCCAAGCCATAAGACTGCTGAACAGCTTCTACCCCCAAGCCATAAAGACTGCTGAACAGCTTCTACCCCCAAGCCAAGACTGCTGAAGAGCTTCTACTCCCAAGCCATAAGACTGCTGAACAGCTTCTACCCCCAAGCCATGACTGCTGACCAGCTTCTACCCCCAAGCCATAAGACTGCTAAACAGCTTCTACCCCCAAGCCATAAGACTGCTGAACAGGTTCTACCCCCAAGCCATAAGACTGCTGAACAGCTTCTACCCCCAAGCCATAAGACTGCTGAACAGCTTCTACCCACAAGCCATCAGACTGCTGAACAGCTTCTACCCACAAGCCATCGGACTGCTGAACAGCTTCTACCCCCAAGCCATCGATGGCTGAACAGCTTTACCCCCAAGCCATCAGACTCCTGAACAGCTTCTACCCCCAAGCCATAAGACTGCTGAACAGCTTCTACCCCCAAGCATAAGACTTCTGAACACAGCTTCTACCCCCAAGCCATAAGACTTCTCAGCAGCTTCTACCCCCAAGCATAAGACTGCTGAACAGCTTCTACCCCCAAGCCATAAAACTGCTTGAACAGCTTCTACCCCCAAGCCATAAGACTGCTGACAGCTTCTAACCCCCAAGCCATAAGAATGCTGAACAGCTTCTACCCCCAAGCCATAAGACTGCTGAACAGCTTCTAAACCCCCAATGCCATAAGACTGCTAAACAGCTCTACTCAACTCTACCCCAAGCCATAAGACTGCTGACAGCTTCTACCCCCAAGCCATAAGACTGCTGACAGCTTCTACCCCCAAGCCATAAGACTGCTGAACAGCTTCTACCCACAAGCCATCAGACTGCTGAACAGCTTCTACCCCCAAGCCATAAGACTGCTGAACAGCTTCTACCCCCAAGCCAAAAGACTGCTGAACAGCTTCTACCCCCCAAGCATAAGAAATGCTGAACAGCTTCTACCCCAAGCCATAAGACTGCCTGAACAGCTTCTACCCCCAAGCCATAAGACTGCTGAACAGCTTCTACCCCAAGCCATAAGACTGCTGAACAGCTTACTACCCCCAACCATAAGACTGCTGAACAGCTTCTACCCACAAGCCATCAGACGCTGAACAGCTTCTACCCCCCAAGCCATCGACTGCTGAACAGCTTCTACCCCCAAGCCATCAGACTCCTGAACAGCTTCTACCCCCAAGCCATAAGACTGCTGAACAGCTTCTACCCCCAAGCCATAAGACTTTGAACAGCTTCTACCCCCTAGCCATAAGACTTCTGAACAGCTTCTACCCCCCAGCCAAAAGACTGCTGAACAGCTTCTACCCCAAGCCAAAAGACTGCTGAACAGCTTCTACCCCCAAGCCAAAAGACTGCTGAACAGCTTCTACTCCCAAGCCATAAGACTGCTGAACAGCTTCTACTCCCAAGCCATAAGAATGCTGAACGCTTCTACCCCCAAGCCATAAGACTGTGAACAGCTTCTACCCCAAGCCATAGACTGCTGAACAGCTTCTACCCACAAGCCATCAGACTGCTGACAGCTTCTAACCCACAAGCCATCGGACTGCTGAACAGCTTCTACCCCCAAGCCATCGGACTGCTGAACAGCTTCTACCCCCAAGCCATCAGACTCCTGAACAGCTTCTACCCCAAGCCATAAGACTGCTGAATAGCTTCTACCCCCAAGCCATAAGACTTCTGAACAGCTTCTACCCCCAAGCCATAAGACTGCTGAACAGCTTCTACCCCAAGCCATAAGACTTCTGAACAGCTTCTACCCCCAAGCCATAAGACTGCTGAACAGCTTCTACCCCCAAGCCATAAGACTGCTGAACAGCTTCTACTCCCAAGCCATAAGAATGCTGAACAGCTTCTACCCCCAAGCCATAAGACTTCTGAACAGCTTCTACCCCCAAGCCATAAGACTGCTAAACAGCTTCTACCCCCAAGCCATAAGACTGCTGAACATCTTCTACCCCAAGCCATAAGACTGCTGAACATCTTCTACCCCCAAGCCATAAGACTGGCTGAACAGCTTCTAACCCACAAGCCATCAGACTGCTGAACAGCTTCTACCCCAAGCCATAAGAATGCTGAACAGCTTCTACCCCCAAGCCATAAGACTGCTGAACAGCTTCTACCCACAAGCCAAGACTGCTGAACAGCTTCTACCCACAAGCCATCAGACTGCTGAACAGCTTCTACCCCCAAGCCATCGGAACTGCTGAACAGCTTCTACCCCCAAGCCATCAGACTGCTGACAGCTTCTACCACCAAGCCATAAGACTGCTGAAACAGCTTCTACCCCCAAGCCATAAGACTGCTGAACAGCTTCTACCCCCAAGCCATAAGACTGCTGAACGCTTCTACCCCCAAGCCATAAGACTGCTGAACAGCTTCTACCCCCAAGCCATAAGACTGCTGAACAGCTTCTACCCACAAGCCATCCGACTGCTGAACAGCTTCTACCCACAAACCATCGGACCTGCTGAACGCTTCTACCCCCAAGCCATAAGACTGCTGAACAGCTTCTACCCCCAAGCCATAAGACTGCTGAACATCTTCTACCCCAAGCCATAAGACTGCTGAACAGCTTCTACCCACAAGCCATCAGACTGCTGAACAGCTTCTACCCACAAGCCATCAGACTGCTGAACATCTTCTACCCCCAAGCCATAAGAATGCTGAACAGCTTCTACCCCCAAGCCATAAGACTGCTGAACAGCTTCTACCCACAAGCCATCAGACTGCTGAACAGCTTCTACCCACAAGCCATCAGACTGCTGAACAGCTTCTACCCCCAAGCCATCGGACTGCTGAACATCTTCTACCCCCAAGCATCAGACTGCTGAACAGCTTCTACCACCAAGCCATAAGACTGCTGAACAGCTTCTACCCCCAAGCCATAAGACTGCTGAACAGCTTCTACCCCCAAAGCCATAAGACTTCTGAACAGCTTCTACCCCCAAGCCATAAGACTGCTGAACAGCTTCTACCCCCAAGCCATAAGACTTCTGACAGCTTCTACCCCAAGCCATAAGACTTCTGAACAGCTTCTATCTAAACCCCAATGCCATAGACTGCTGAACAGCTTCTACCACCCAAAGCCATAAGACTTCTGAACAGCTTCTAGACCCCCAAGCCCATAAGACTGCATGCCAACGCATTGGCTATATCAAATGGCTATTTGAATTGACCTCATATATATATATATATATATATATATATAAAGAGGTCGACCGATTAATCAGAATGGCCGATTTCAAGATTTCATAACAATCGGACATCGGTATTTTTGGACACCGATTTGGCCGATTATTTTTTTTTTACACTTTTATTTAAGTCAGTTAAGAACACATTCTTATTTTCAATGATGGCCTAGGAACAGTGGGTTAACTGCCTTGTTCAGGGGCAGAACGACAGATTTTAACCTTGTCAGCTCAGGGATTCAATCTTGCAAACTTGCGGTTAACTAGTCCAACGCTCTAACCACCTGCTTTACATTGCACTCCACGAGGAGCCTGCCTGTTACGCAATGCAGTAAGAAGCCAAGTTAAGTTGCTAGCTAGCATTAACTTATTCTTATAAAAAACAATCACTCATAATCACTAGTTAACTACACATGGTTGATGATATTACTAGTTTATCTAGCGTGTCCTGCGTTGCATATAATCGACGCGGTGTGCATTCGCGAAAAAGGACTGGCGTTGCTCCAATGTGTACCTACCATAAACATCAATGCCTTTCTTAAAATCAATACACAAGTATATCTTTTTAAAACCTGCATATTTAGTTATATTGCCTGCTAAAATTAATTTATTTTCACTAGGGAAAATCTGTCACTTCTCTTGCAAACAGAGTCAGGGTATATGCAGCAGTTCGGGGCCGCCTGGCTCGTTGCGAACTGTGTGAAGACTATTTCTTCCTAACAAAGAACAGCCGACTTCGCCAAACAGGGGATGATTTAACAAAAGCGCTTTGCGAAAAAAAGCACAATCGTTGCACGACTGTACTACCCATAAACATCAATGCCTTTCTTAAAATCAATACACAGAAGTATATATTTTAAACCTGCATATTTAGCTAAAATAATCCAGGTTAGCAGGCAATATTAACCAGGTGAAATTGTGTCACTTCTCTTGCATTCATTGCACGCAGAGTCAGGGTATATGCAACAGTTTGGGCCGCCTGGCTCGTTGCGAACTAATTTGCCAGACTTTTACGTAATTATGACATAACATTGAAGGTTGTGCAATGTAACAGGAATATTTAGACTTAGGGATACCACCCGTTAGATAAAATGCGGAACGGTTCGTATTTCACTGAAAGAATAAAACGTTTTGTTTCGAGATGATAGGTCATAATATGGTCGAATCGGAAACTAAGGCTCGTATTTTTGTGTGTTATTATGTTATAATTAAGTCTATGATTTGATAGAGCAGTCTGACTGAGCGATGGTAGGCACCAGCAGGCTCGTAAGCATTCATTGAAACAGCACTTTTGTGCGTTTTGCCAGCAGCTCTTCGCAATGCTTCAAGCATTGCGCTGTTTATGACTTCAAGCCTATCAACTCCCGAGATTAGGCTGGTTAAACCGATGTGAAATGGCTAGCGAGTTAGCCGGGTGGCGCGCTAATAGCGTTTCAAACTTCACTCGCTCTGAGACTTGAGTAGTTGTTCCCCTTGCTCTGCTGGGTAACGCTGCTGTCGAGGGTGGCTGTTGTCGATGTGTTTCCTGGTTCGAGCCCAGGTAAGAGCAAGGAGAGGACGGAAGCTATACTGTTACACTGGCAATTACTAAAGTGCCTATAGAACATCCAATAGTTCAAAGGTATATGAAATACAAATCGTAGAGAGAAATATTCCTATAATACTTATCCTAAAACTTCTTACCTGGGAATATTGAAGACTCATGTTAAAAGGAACCACCACGTTCATATGTTACCATGTTCTGAGCAAGGCACTTAAACGCTAGCTTTCTTACATGGCACATATTGCACTTTACTTTCTTCTCCAACACTTTGTTTTTTGCATTATTTAAAAACCAAATTGAACATGTTTCAATTATTTATTTGATGCTAAATAGATTTTATTGATGTATTAAGTTAAAATAAGTGTTCATTCAGTATTGTTGTAATTGTCATTATTACTACAAAAAAACTAATACCAAATTTAAAAAAAATGCAAATTAAAAAAAAAATATATATAAAAAGGCCGATTAATCGGTATCGGCTTCTTTGGTCCTCCAATAAATCGGTATCGGCGCTGAAAAAACATAAAATCGGTCGACCTCAAATAAATATATATATATATTTAAAATAATACTGACTCCCTTACACAGGCTTCATGTACACTTACTGGTCTCTTTTAATGTTGAATAAAAATGTGAAAGTGTATTTCTGATTATAGACAGACTCCAAATGCTAAAGCACACTACAAGGAGTATAATGATGCCAAGATGTCTGTATTTTTGGTTAAAATAAAAACAGCCTTAATGATGTTTGCATCATGATTTTCAAATACAAATGTAAAGCCTGTCAAACATCCTTCCTCCCAATGAAGTTTCTATGTGAGAATTGCCAGAACATTCCGAGATACCAAAAATATTTTTTGGGTCATGCTGCCGTTGAATTGCCCAAACTGAGCGGCATCAGACAGACCTGGGTTCCAGTGCACATACTGGTACTTAAAGTTCACATGTATATGAATCCAGGTCTGCAGGCAGACTGGCAGGTAGATGAGCAGGGCAGCAACTCAGAGTTGTGATATACTTCAATGGCAGAGGGATGCCAAGCCAGAGGGATGCCAAGCCAGAGGGATGCCAAGCCAGAGGGATGCCAAGCCAGAGGGATGCCAAGCCAGAGGATGCCAAGCCAGAGGGATACCAAGCCAGAGGGATACCAAGCCAGAGGGATACCAAGCCAGAGGGATACCAAGCCAGAGGGATACCAAGCCAGGACAGGACTGCGGTCAATAGGTAAAAGTTGAGGTACAATATATTTTATATATTGAACAAAAAATATAAAAAACGCAACAATGTCAAAGATTTTACTGAGCTACATTTCATAAAAGGAAATCAGTCAATTGAAATAAATTCATTAGGCCCTAATCTATATATTTCACATGACTGGGCAGGGGCACAGCCATGGATGGGTCTGGGAGGGCATAGGCCCACCCACCGGGGAGCCAGGCCCAGACAGAAATGGCAAAGGAGACATGAAACATGGGACCATGTTGCATTTTTGTTCAGTATAGAAATCCAATGAACAGAGCTGAAGTGATTCCTTATTCTATATACCAGAGAGGCATGTATTGTCTATATAATATATTTCTAACTGAAGGTTGACTGGTTAGGACACTTCCACACAGGAAGGAGGTTTGCTGTGTGTTGTGTCAAACCAGGGAAACAATAAACAGAAAAACCTCCCCTTTCGTTTTAGACAGGAAAGAGTAACATCTGACTTCCTTGGGAACAGATATGTTCTTTCCCTGACAACACTACAGCCCTCCATCTTATACAGCCAGAAGTGACAACACTGTTAGGCTATAGTCAAACTGCAGCTGGAAGAACTGGAGCAGTGTTGGGTGGGCCAAAAACCACACACACACCACAAAGGATAAAAGCCTGGCAACAACACTCTCTGACAGCACTGAAGGCCTGACACAGCCGTCCTACTACAACACTGTTTGGTCTTCAAATTACATACCGTTTCAAACCACTTCACATACTATACAGGTCAAACGTTTTAGAACACCTACTCATTCAAGGGTTTTTCTTTATTTTACTATTTTCTACATTGTAGAATAATCGTTAAGACATCAAAACTATGAAATAACACATATGGAATCATGTAGTAACCAAAACGTGTTAAACAAAATAAAAAATATATATATTGAGATTCTTCAACTAGCCACCCGTTGCCATGATAGTGGGTTCGATTCCCGGGACCACCCATCGGTAAAACATTAGGCACGCGTGACTAAGTCGCTTTGGATAAAGTGTCTGCTAAATGGCATGTATTTTGTAATGTTAAGTTATGCCTGGATACATCCAGGTCTGAGAACACTTGTCTCCAATGCAGGTGGAAGTTGTGTAGCAGTATTGCTCTAGACCAGTGTTCCCGCTGCAGTCGTTTAGCTGTGACGCTGCACCACAGAAAAATCCCTGCCGCCATGCCCCCCCCCCAAAAAAAATATGGAACATGAACAAATATTTCTACCGAGGTAAACTTTTTCACATTTACATATTTTGCATTACTCATCTCATATGCATATTACTGTATCTTAGTCTATGCCGCTTGTCCAAATATTTATATATTCTTAATTCCATTCCTTTGGATTTGTGTGCATTGTTGGTAAATTGTTAGATATTACTGCACTGTTGGAGCTAGAAACCACAAGCATTTCGCTACACCTGCAAGAACATCTGCTAAACACGTGTATTGACCAATAACATTTGATTTGAAGATAGCTAGAACAGTTTCACATTTACTATTCCTCTCCAAATAAAACGAGTAATGAATGGAAAAAAACAGACAAGCCTCTACATAGTAGTAGATCCATTTACCTAGTCGGCTCGTCGTTGAATCCGTTTACCTAGTCGGCTCGTCGTTGATCCGTTTACCTAGTCGGCTCGTCGTTGATTTCCGTTTACCTAGTCGGCTCGTCGTTGATCCGGTTTACCTAGTCGGCTCGTCGTTGATCCGTTTACCTAGTCGGCTCGTCGTTGATCCGTTTACCTAGTCGGCTCGTCGTTGATCCGTTTACCTAGTCGGCTCGTCGTTGATCCGTTCACCTAGTCGACTCGTCGTTGATCCGTTCACCTAGTCGGCTCGTCGTTGATCCGTTCACCTAGTCGGCTCGTCGTTGATCCGTTCACCTAGTCGGCTCGTCGTTGATCCGTTTACCTAGTCGGCTCGTCGTTGATCCGTTTACCTAGTCGGCTCATCGTTGATCCGTTTACCTAGTCGGCTCATTGTTGATCCGTTTAGCTAGTCGGCTCGTTGTTGATCCGTTTACCTAGTCGGCTCGTTGTTGATCCGTTTACCTAGTCGGCTCGTTGTTGATCCGTTTACCTAGTCGGCTCGTTGTTGATCCGTTTACCTAGTCGGCTCGTTGTTGATCCGTTTACCTCGTCGGCTCGTTGTTGTTCTGTTTACCTAGTCGGCTCGTCGTTGATCCGTTTACCTAGTCAGCTCGTTGTTGTACGTTCCATGCCAGAGGGAGGGAAACCTGCATTCTGACAAGCAGTCCACGCGCAACAATTCATAATGAAACTGCGGGGGAAAAGCTGTTTTAAATGGGCGTTGTTAAACAGAGAGGGATCTTTACATTGCTACTTTATTTAACTCCTAAATATGCGCAAACTGCACCATTTTAAACCCAGAGTTTTTAGCAGCTGCATTGTTAAGCACTTTCCGTTCCCTATGAATGAATAGGGGAGAGTGGGGCTGAATGTAACGTGTCAGTTGTAGGGTAAATTCGGGATAAAACACATTGCTTCCAAAAAAAAAGAAAAGAAAAACAGAGACTTAAATTGTGATGAGACATGACATTTATAGTTGAGCAAGAGTAGTGGCAACCAGGGAAAATGTTGGGGAAAAAACTTGTGACATGAATTGGTTTCTGTGAGAAATGTGTGTTACCCTGGGTGGCATTTTACCCCTAGTAACCCTAAAAAGGTAGGCCTACTTATTTCTTAGTTATTTCCCTTGTGTTTTTTGTTCCTACCCTGTTATTTTTAGTACTACATTGATTCATGCATTGTTGGGTTTTGAGCTTGCAAGAAAGGCATTTCACTGTACTTGTCCACATAACATTAAAACTTAAACTGATATTTAAAAACATATTCAAATGTGTTTATAGGGACACAAAAATCCTGAACATGATGCAAACTAGTTAAAATATTACATTTGGGATCTAGCCAATGATTAGCTCAATAGGGTAAATGCAGATAGAAACGGAATAAATAGACCTGGGGTTGCCTGTTATTACTTGGGCTACAGGTGATCATGCGTATTGCTAATAGCATACCTGATAATAATGGGCCATGCATAGGATATATGTATGATCCAATATGTAAAAATTATTTATATTTTCTGGAGATGGACATTATATTTTAGATGTTGACAGCATAATTTTATTTTCATTAATTTAAGAGTAGAATGTACTTATAAAAAAAAAGTTACCATAACTTCTTCTCAGGCCTTCTACATAAAAATGATCCACTGCTACACATTTTTCCAGGTTAAAACCTGCACTAGATGGTCCAGAAAAAAACACACAAAGGATAAAAGCCTGGCTACAGCAGGGTCTGAGATCATTGTCCTACTATAGCCCTCCACAATACAATCTCAATGACGCAGTTGATAACAGATAAACATTGGAGGATTCCAGCACACATACAACAACCTCACTGTAAAAGCTGATCATAGAATACAAGTTCCTGTGTTTTAAAACATATGCCGTTTTCTTTTGTGCACATGTGTTTACTTATAGGGAATAGTGACAGTAGCCTGACTGATCCAGTTAGTGCAGTGAGGCATAACAGTGTAGCAATGTAACAGTGTAGCAGTGTAGCATAACAGTGTTGCATAACAGTGTAGCCAGTGTAGCATAACAGTGTAGCATAAACAATGTAGCATAGTTGCTTAACGTGTAGCATAACAGTGTAGCAGTGTAGCATAACAGTGTAGCAGAGTAGCATAACAGTGTAGCAGTGTAGCGTAACAGTGTAGCAGTGTAGCGTAACAGTGTAGCATAACAATGTAGCATAGTTGCTTAACAGTGTAGCATAACAGTGTAGCAGTGTAGCATAACAGTGTAGCAGAGTAGCATAACAGTGTAGCATAACAGTGTAGCAGTGTAGCATAACATTGTAGCAGAGTATAATAACAGTGTAGCAGTGTAGCGTAACAGTGTAGCAGTGTAGCATAACAGTGTAGCATAACAATGTAGCATATCAGTGTAGCAGTGTAGCATAACAATGTAGCATATCAGTGTAGCAGTGTAGCAGTGTAGCATAACAGTGTAGCAGTGTAGAATAACAGTGTAGCAGTGTAGAATAACAGTGTAGCAGTGCAGCATAACAGTGTAGCATACAGTACCAGTCAAAAGTTTGGACACACTTACTCATTCAAGGGTTTTTCTTTATTTCTACTATTGTCTACATTGTAGAATAATAGTGAAGACATCAAAACTACGAAATAACATATATGGAATCATGTAGTAAGCAAATAAAGTGTGAAACCAAATATATTTTCTTCAAAGTAGCCTTGATGACAGCCTTGATGACAGCTTTGCCTGATGACAGCTTTATACACTCTTGGCATTCTCTCAACCAGCTTCACCTGGAATGGTTTTCCAACAGTCTTGAGGGAGTTCCCACATATGCTGAGCACTTGGTGGCTGCTTTTCCTTCATTGCGGTCCAACTATTCCAAACCATCTCAATTTGGATGAGGTTGGGTGATTGTGGAGGCCAGGTCATCTGATGCAGCTCTCCATCACTCTCCTTCTTGGTAAAATAGCCCTTACACAGTCTGGAGGTGTGTTGGGTCATTGTCCTGTTGAAAAACAAATGATAGTCCCACTAAGCCCAAACCAGATGGGATGGCGTATCGCTGCAGAATGTTATGGTAGCCATGATGGTTAAGTGTGCCTTGAATTCTAAATAATCACAGCTTAAAGAATAAACAAATCAAAATATATTTTACATTTGTTAACCTTTGTTGGTTACTACATGATCCCATAAGTGTTATTTCACAGTTTTGATAAAGAAAAGAAAAACCCCTGAATTAGTAGGTGTATCCAAATGTTTGACTGGTACTGTAGTGTAACAGTATAGCAGTGTAGTAAAAGTGTAGCAGTGTAGCATAGTGTAACAGTTTTCAGAGTATTATAGTGTAGCATAGTATACTACTGTAGCGTAGTAGTGTAGCATTGTATAGTGTATAGTGTACGAGTGTAGTATAGTGTAGTAGGTGTAGCATAGTGTAGCAGTGTAGAGTAGTATAGTGTAACAGTATAGCACCGTGTAGCAGTATAGCACAATGTAGCAGTATAGCACAGTGTAGCAGTACAGCACAGTATGGCAGAATAGCAGGATAGCAGTATAGCACAGTGTAACGGTATAGCAGTATAGCACAGTATAGCAGTGTAGCAGTATAGCACAGTATAGCAGTGTAGCAGTATAGCAGGATAGCACAGTGTAGCAGTATAGCAGAATAGCAGGATAGCAGTATAGGACAGTATAGCACAGTGTAGCGGTATGGCACAGTATAGCAGTGTAGCAGTACAGCACAGTATAGCAGTGTAGCAGTATAGCACAGTGTAGCAGTGTAGCAGTATAGCACAGTGTAGCAGTATAGCACAGTGTAGCAGTATAGCAGTGTAGCAGTGTAGCAGTATAGCAGTATAGCACAGTGTAGCAGTATAGCACAGTATAGCAGAATAACAGGATAGCAGTATAGCACAGTGTAACAGTATAGCATAGTGTAGCAGTATAGCAAGGTGTAGCAGTATAGCACAGTATACCAGTAAAGCAGGATAGCAGTATAGCAGTGTAGCAGTATAGCACAGTGTAGCAGTATAGCACAGTGTAGCAGTACAGCACAGTATGGCAGAATAGCAGGATAGCAGTATAGCACAGTGTAACAGTATAGCATAGTGTAGCGTATAGCCAGTATAGCAGTGTAGCAGTATAGCACAGTATAGCAGTGTAGCAGTATAGCAGGATAGCACAGTGTAGCAGTATAGCAGAATAGCAAGGTGTAGCAGTATAGCAGTATAGCAAGGTGTAGCAGTATAGCAGTATAGCACAGTATACCAGTAAAGCAGGATAGCAGTATAGCAGTGTAGCAGTATAGCACAGTGTAGCAGTACAGCATAGTGTAGCAGTATAGCACAGTGTAGTAGTACAGCACAGTGTAGCAGTACAGCACAGTGTAGCAGTATAGCACAGTATAGCAGTATAGCACAGTATAGCAAGATAGCAGGATAGCAGTGTAGCAGTATAGCACAGTGTAGCAGTACAGCACAGTGTAGCAGTATAGCAGGATAGCAGTGTAGCAGTATAGCACAGTGTAGCAGTATAGCACAGTGTAGCAGTATAGCACAGTGTAGCAGCACAGTGTAGCAGTGCAGCACAGAGTAGCAGTATAGCACATTATAGCAGTACAGCACAGTGTAGCAGTATAGCAGGATAGCAGTATAGCAGTATAGCACGGCGTAACAGTATAGCAGTGTAGCAGTATAGCACAGTATTGCAGTGTAGCAGTATAGCGCAGTGTAGCAGTACAGCAGTATAGCACAGTGTAGCAGGATAGCACAGTGAAGCAGTACAGCACAGTGAAGCAGTACAGCACAGTGTAGCAGTATAGCATAGTGTGGCAGTATAGCACAGTATAGGAATATAGCAGGATAGCAGTATAGCACAGTGTAGCAGTATAGCAGCAGTACAGCAGTATAGCACAGTATAGCAGTATAGCGCAGTGTAGCAGTACAGCGCAGTGTAGCAGTACAGCAGTATAGCACAGTGTAGCAGGATAGCACAGTGTAGCAGTATAGCAGGATAGCAGTATAGCAGTATAGCACAGTGTAGCAGTATAGCATAGTGTAGCAGTACAGCAGCATAGCACAGTATAGCAGTATAGCACAGTGTAGCAGTACAGCAGCATAGCACAGTATAGCAGTATAGCACAGTGTAGCAGTATAGCACAGTATAGCATAGTGTAGCAGAATAGCACAGTATAGCAGTGTAGCAGTATAGCAGTACAGGACAGTGTAGCAGTATAGCACAGTGTAGAAGTATAGCACAGTGTAGCAGTACAGCACGGTGTAGTAGTACAGCACAGTGTAGCAGTACAGCACAGTGTAGCAGAATGGCACAGTGTAGCAGTATAGCACAGTGTAGCAGGATAGCAGGATAGCAGTATAGCAGTATAGCACAGTATAGCACAGTATAGCAGCATAGCACAGGTAGCAGAATAGCACAGTATAGCAGTGTAGCAGTATAAGCAGTATAGCACAGTGTAGCAGGATAGCACAGTGTAGCAGTACAGCGCAGTGTAGCAGTACAGCAGTATAGCATTATAGCACAGTGTAGCAGTACAGCGCAGTGTAGCAGTATAGCGCAGTGTAGCAGTATAGCACAGTATAGCAGGATAGCAGGATAGCAGTATAGCAGTATAGCACAGTATAGCACAGTATAGCAGCATAGCAGCATAGCACAGTGTAGCAGAATAGCACAGTATAGCAGTGTAGCAGTATAGCAGTATAGCGCAGTGTAGCAGGATAGCACAGTGTAGCAGTACAGCGCAGTGAGCAGTACAGCAGTATAGCATTATAGCACAGTGTAGCAGTACAGCGCAGTGTAGCAGTATAGCGCAGTGTAGCAGTACAGCATATAGCACAGCGTAGCAGTATAGCACAGTGTGGCAGTATAGCACAGTGTGGCAGTATAGCACAGTGTGGCAGTATACCAGTACAGCACAGTGTAACAGTATAGCACAGTGTAGCAGTATAGCATAGCGTAGCAGTATAGCAGTGTAGCAGTATAGCAGTATAGCAGTATAGCATAGCGTAGCAGTATAGCAGTATAGCACAGTGTAGCAGTGTAGAAGAGTATAATATAGTGGTACCGTATTATAGTTATAGCAGTGTACTGTAGCAATGTAGCATAGCATAGTGTATTATAGTATAGTCTACCAGTATAGTGTAGCTCAGTCAGGGAGCCGCTCCCTCTCGAATGTTGTTGCAAACGGGAGCATTCCAAGATTCCTAAATGCAAACAAGGGGGCGGATCTTCCAGTGCCTTGGTTGTTGGGCCATGGGGCCGAGTCTATTGTGGAAACAGGTTGGTCTGTATTGTGTTGGGACAGACAGACTACACACAACATCAGCCAGTGACAACAGCCCAGGGAAAAAAATAAAACCCCAGCAGGAGACATGAGAAGACCAGAGTGGTGCCCTCAGCACCATCAATACAGTAGACATGAGAAGACCAGAGTGGTACCCTCAGCACCATCAATACAGGAGACATGAGAAGACCAGAGTGGTGCCCTCAGCACCATCAATACAGGAGACATGAGAAAGACCGAGTGGTACCCTCAGCACCATCAATACAGGAGACATGAGAAGACCAGAGTGGTGCCCTCAGCACCATCAATACAGTAGACATGAGAAGACCAGAGTGGTGCCCTCAGCACCATCAATACAGGAGACATGAGAAGACCAGAGTGGTGCACTCAGCACCATCAATACAGGAGACATGAGAAGACCAGAGTGGTGCCCTCAGCACCATCAATACAGGAGACATGAGAAGACCAGAGTGGTGTCCTCAGCACCATCAATACAAAAGACATGAGAAGACCAGAGTGGTGCCCTCAGCACCATCAATACAGGAGACATGAGAAGACCAGAGTGGTGCCCTCAGCACCATCAATACAGGAGACATGAGAAGACCAGAGTGGTGCCCTCAGCACCATCAATACAGGAGACATGAGAAGACCAGAGTGGTGCCCTCAGCACCACCAATACAGGAGACATGAGAAGACCATAGTGGTGCCCTCAGCACCACCAATACAGGAGACATGAGAAGACCAGAGTGGTGCCCTCAGCACCATCAATACAGGAGACATGAGAAGACCAGAGTGGTGCCCTCAGCACCATCAATACAGGAGACATGAGAAGACCAGAGTGGTGCCCAGAAAGAGATGGTATTGTAGAGAGCAGGGGGACATGAGGGACGGACCCAGAGAGACACACGGTATTGTAGAGAGCAGGGGGACATGACGGACGGACCCAGAGAGACACACGGTATTGTAGAGAGCAGGGGGACATGAGGGACGGACCCAGAGAGAGACATGGTATTGTAGAGAGCAGGGGGACATGAGGGACGGACCCAGAGAGACATGGTATTGTAGAGAGCAGGGGGACATGAGGGACGGACCCAGAGAGACACACGGTATTGTAGAGAGCAGGGAGACATGAGGGACGGGCACAGAGAGACACACGGTATTGTAGAGAGCAGAGGGACGGACCCAGAGAGACACACGGTATTGTAGAGAGCAGGGAGACATGAGGGACGGACCCAGAGAGACACATGGTATTGTAGAGAGCAGGGGGACATGAGGGACGGACCCAGAGAGAGATGGTATTGTAGAGAGCAGGGAGACATGAGGGACGGACACAGAGAGACACACGGTATTGTAGAGAGCAGGGGGACATGAGGGACGGACCCAGAGAGAGATGGTATTGTAGAGAGCAGGGGGACATGAGGGACGGACCCAGAGAGAGATGGTATTGTAGAGAGCAGGGGGACATGAGGGACGGACCCAGAGAGACACACGGTATTGTAGAGAGCAAGGAGACATGAGGGACGGACCCAGAGAGAGACACGGTATTGTAGAGAGCAGGGAGACATGAGGGACGGACACAGAGAGACACACGTATTGTAGAGAGCAGGGGGACATGAGGGACGGACCCAGAGAGAGACATGGGTATTGTAGAGAGCAGGGGGACATGAGGGACGGACCCAGAGGAGACATGGTATTGTAGAGAGCAGGGGGACATGAGGGACGGACCCAGAGAGAGATGGTATTGTAGAGAGCAGGGAGACATGAGGGACGGACCCAGAGAGACACACGGTATTGTAGAGAGCAGGGGGACATGAGGGACGGACCCAGAGAGAGATGGTATTGTAGAGAGCAGGGGAACATGAGGGACGGACCCAGAGAGACACACGGTATTGTAGAGAGCAGGGGGACATGAGGGACGGACCCAGAGAGACACACGGTATTGTAGAGAGCAGAGGGACGGACCCAGAGAGACACATGGTATTGTAGAGAGCAGGGGGACATGAGGGACGGACCCAGAGAGACGGACCCAGAGAGACACATGGTATTGTAGAGAGCAGGGGGACATGAGGGACGGACCCAGAGAGACGGACCCAGAGAGACACATGGTATTGTAGAGAGCAGGGCGACATGAGGGACGGACCCAGAGAGACACACGGTATTGTAGAGAGCAGGGGGACATGAGGGGACGGACCCAGAGAGACATGGTATTGTAGAGAGGCAGGGAGACATGAGGGACGGACCCAGAGAGAGATGGTATTGTAGAGAGCAGGGGACATGAGGGACGGACCCAGAGAGAGACATGGTATTGTAGAGAGCAGTGGGACATGAGGGACGGACCCAGAGAGAGATGGTATTGTAGAGAGCAGGGGGACATGAGGGACGGACCCAGAGAGAGATGGTATTGTAGAGAGCAGGGAGACATGAGGGACGGACACAGAGAGACACACGGTATTGTAGAGAGCAGGGGGACATGAGGGACGGACCCAGAGAGAGATGGTATTGTAGAGAGCAGGGGGACATGAGGGACGGACCCAGAGAGAGACATGGTATTGTAGAGAGCAGTGGGACATGAGGGACGGACCCAGAGAGAGATGGTATTGTAGAGAGCAGGGGGACATGAGGGACGGACCCAGAGAGAGACATGGTATTGTAGAGAGCAGTGGGACATGAGGGACGGACCCAGAGAGACACATGGTATTGTAGAGAGCAGGGAGACATGAGGGACGGACACAGAGAGACACACGGTATTGTAGAGAGCAGGGGGACATGAGGGACGGACCCAGAGAGAGATGGTATTGTAGAGAGCAGGGGGACATGAGGGACGGACCCAGAGAGAGACATGGTATTGTAGAGAGCAGGGGGACATGAGGGACGGACCCAGAGATACACATGGTATTGTAGAGAGCAGGGGGACATGAGGGACGGACCCAGAGAGACACACGGTATTGTAGAGAGCAGGGAGACATGAGGGACGGACCCAGAGAGACACACGGTATTGTAGAGAGCAGGGGGACATGAGGGACGGACCCAGAGAGAGATGGTATTGTAGAGAGCAGGGGGACATGAGGGACGGACCCAGATAGACACACGGTATTGTAGAGAGCAGGGGGACATGAGGGACGGACCCAGAGAGAGATGGTATTGTAGAGAGCAGGGGGACATGAGGGACGGACCCAGATAGACACACGGTATTGTAGAGAGCAGGGGACATGAGGGACGGACCCAGAGAGACACATGGTATTGTAGAGAGCAGAGGGACGGACCCAGAGAGACACACGGTATTGTAGAGAGCAGGGGGACATGAGGGACGGACCCAGAGAGACACACGGTATTGAAGAGAGCAGGGGGACATGAGGGACGGACCCAGAGAGACACACGGTATTGTAGAGAGCAGGGGACATGAGGGACGGACCCAGAGAGAGATGGTATTGTAGAGAGCAGGGGGACATGAGGGACGGACACAGAGAGACACACGGTATTGTAGAGAGCAGGGGGACATGAGGGACGGACCCAGAGAGAGATGGTATTGTAGAGAGCAGGGGGACATGAGGGACGGACCCAGAGAGAGATGGTATTGTAGAGAGCAGGGGGACATGAGGGACGGACCCAGAGAGAGATGGTATTGTAGAGAGCAGGGGGACATGAGGGACGGACCCAGAGAGAGATGGTATTGTAGAGAGCAGGGAGACATGAGGGACGGACACAGAGAGACACACGGTATTGTAGAGAGCAGGGGGACATGAGGGACGGACCCAGAGAGAGATGGTATTGTAGAGAGCAGGGGGGACATGAGGGACGGACCCAGAGAGAGACATGGTATTGTAGAGAGCAGTGGGACATGAGGGACGGACCCAGAGAGAGATGGTATTGTAGAGAGCAGGGGGACATGAGGGACGGACCCAGAGAGAGACATGGTATTGTAGAGAGCAGTGGGACATGAGGGACGGACCCAGAGAGAGACATGTATTGTAGAGAGCAGGGAGACATGAGGGACGGACACAGAGAGACACACGGTATTGTAGAGAGCAGGGGGACATGAGGGACGGACCCAGAGAGAGATGGTATTGTAGAGAGCAGGGGGACATGAGGGACGGACCCAGAGAGAGACATGGTATTGTAGAGAGCAGGGGGACATGAGGGACGGACCCAGAGATACACATGGTATTGTAGAGAGCAGGGGGACATGAGGGACGGACCCAGAGAGACACACGGTATTGTAGAGAGCAGGGAGACATGAGGGACGGACCCAGAGAGACACACGGTATTGTAGAGAGCAGGGGGACATGAGGGACGGACCCAGAGAGAGATGGTATTGTAGAGAGCAGGGGGACATGAGGGACGGACCCAGATAGACACCACGGTATTGTAGAGAGCAGGGGGACATGAGGGACGGACCCAGAGAGAGATGGTATTGTAGAGAGCAGGGGGACATGAGGGACGGACCCAGATAGACACACGGTATTGTAGAGAGCAGGGGGACATGAGGGACGGACCCAGAGAGACACATGGTATTGTAGAGAGCAGAGGGACGGACCCAGAGAGACACACGGTATTGTAGAGAGCAGGGGGACATGAGGGACGGACCCAGAGAGACACACGGTATTGAAGAGAGCAGGGGGACATGAGGGACGGACACAGAGAGACACACGGTATTGTAGAGAGCAGGGGGACATGAGGGACGGACCCAGAGAGAGATGGTATTGTAGAGAGCAGGGGGACATGAGGGACGGACACAGAGAGACACACGGTATTGTAGAGAGCAGGGGGACATGAGGGACGGACCCAGAGAGAGATGGTATTGTAGAGAGCAGGGGGACATGAGGGACGGACCCAGAGAGAGATGGTATTGTAGAGAGCAGGGGGACATGAGGGACGGACCCAGAGAGAGATGGTATTGTAGAGAGCAGGGGGACATGAGGGACGGACCCAGAGAGAGATGGTATTGTAGAGAGCAAGGGGACATGAGGGACGGACCCAGAGAGAGACATGGTATTGTAGAGAGCAGGGGGACATGAGGGACGGACCCAGAGAGACACATGGTATTGTAGAGAGCAGGGGGACATGAGGGACGGACCCAGAGAGAGATGGTATTGTAGAGAGCAGGGGGACATGAGGGACGGACCCAGAGAGAGACATGGTATTGTAGAGAGCAGGGAGACATGACGGACGGACCCAGAGAGACACACGGTATTGTAGAGAGCAGGGGACATGAGGGACGGACCCAGAGAGAGACATGGTATTGTAGAGAGCAGGGACATGAGGGACGGACCCAGAGAGAGATGGTATTGTAGAGAGCAGGGGGACATGAGGGACGGGCCCAGAGAGAGATGGTATTGTAGAGAGCAGGGGGACATGAGGGACGGACACAGAGAGACACACGGTATTGTAGAGAGCAGGGGGACATGAGGGACGGACCCAGAGAGACACACGGTATTGTAGAGAGCAGGGAGTCATGAGGGACGGACCCAGAGAGAGATGGTATTGTAGAGAGCAGGGGGACATGAGGGACGGACCCAGAGAGAGATGGTATTGTAGAGAGCAGGGGGACATGAGGGACGGACCCAGAGAGAGATGGTATTGTAGAGAGCAGGGGGACATGAGGGACGGACCCAGAGAGACACATGGTATTGTAGAGAGCAGGGGGACATGAGGGACGGACCCAGAGAGAGATGGTATTGTAGAGAGCAGGGGGACATGAGGGACGGACCTAGAGAGACACATGGTATTGTAGAGAGCAGGGGGACATGAGGGACGGACCCAGAGAGACACACGGTATTGTAGAGAGCAGGGAGACATGAGGGACGGACCCAGAGAGACATGGTATTGTAGAGAGCAGGGGGACATGAGGGACGGACCCAGAGAGAGATGGTATTGTAGAGAGCAGGGGGACATGAGGGACGGACCCAGAGAGAGATGGTATTGTAGAGAGCAGGGGGACATGAGGGACGGACCCAGAGAGACACATGGTATTGTAGAGAGCAGGGAGACATGAGGGACGGACCCAGAGAGACACATGGTATTGTAGAGAGCAGGGGGACATGAGGGACGGACCCAGAGAGACATGGTATTGTAGAGAGCAGAGGGACGGACCCAGAGAGACACATGGTATTGTAGAGAGCAGGGGGACATGAGGGACGGACCCAGAGAGAGATGGTATTGTAGAGAGCAGGGGGACATGAGGGACGGACCCAGAGAGAGATGGTATTGTAGAGAGCAGGGGGACATGAGGGACGGACCCAGAGAGAGATGGTATTGTAGAGAGCGGGGGGACATGAGGGACGGACCCAGAGAGACACACGGTATTGTAGAGAGCAGGGGGACATGAGGGACGGACCCAGAGAGACACACGGTATTGTAGAGAGCAGGGGGACATGAGGGACGGACCCAGAGAGACACACGGTATTGTAGAGAGCAGGGGGACATGAGGGACGGACCCAGGGAGACACACGGTACTGTAGAGAGCAGGGAGACATGAGGGACGGACCCAGAGAGACACACGGTATTGTAGAGAGCAGGGAGACATGAGGGACGGACCCAGAGAGACACACGGTACTGTAGAGAGCAGGGGACATGAGGGACGGACCCAGAGAGACACATGGTATTGTAGAGAGCAGGGGGACATGAGGGACGGACCCAGAGAGACATGGTATTGTAGAGAGCAGGGGGACATGAGGGACGGACCCAGAGAGACACATGGTATTGTAGAGAGCAGGGGGACATGAGGGACGGAATCACTGCTGCTACAGGACCTCTCTCTCCAACCAAGGTGTATGAACTGAGGAGACAACTGAAATAAGTAGAGGGGACATTCAGCAACTCTTGGAGGACCATGGAATCAAATAAAAAGCGTATTTATTGTTAAAATGTAAAACCAACTCCTTAAGGCTTTTGGCCTTTATTTTAAATGTATTTTTGAAGGCCAGAATAGTGGCTCAGCGATACACTACCATGCTCAGTGGACATGTCAGAGAGAATAACATGGTATGGCAGACGCTCAACACAGGATGTGGAAACGAGCTACATAATGCCAGGCCTGAGCTGACAGATAAAAACACTTACCACTGAAGACAAGGATACCTATTCACAAAGAGTCTGAGTGGTAGTACTGTTCTAAGATCAGGTCCCACACGTCTTATTCATTATGAGCTAAAAGGCAAAACTGGTCCGAGATCAGCACTCCTACTCCAACAATCTTTGTGAATACGGGCCCCTGAAGCCTTCCATAGACTCCAGTCTCTCCACACAGAACAACTAGCAAGTTGCAACTAGCAAGAGAACACTGCCCACAAAATGAGGTGGAAACTGAGCTGCACTTCCTAACCTCCTGCCAAATGTAGGACCATATTAGACAGACATATTTCCCTCAGGCTACACAAGATATCAAAAATTGTGAATTCTTTGTGTAACAATTATATTTTTGATAAAACTCACATATTTATTGGGTTAAATACCAGTGTGCCATCACAGCGCCAAAATGTGTGACCTGTTGCCACAACAAAAAAACACAACCAGTGAAGAACAAACACAACCCAGCATAATATTTATGCTTATTTATTTTCCCTTTTTGCACAGCGTTACAATACTGTACATAGACATAAAATGACATTTGAAATGTCTTTATCCTTTTGGAACTTTTGTGAGTGTAACGTTTACTGTTAGACCATATTTATTGTATTATCTAGTTCACTTGCTTTGGCTAGGTTAATATATATGTTTCCCATGCCAATAAAGCCCTTAAAATGTAAATGAAACACAGACCAACCCCCCTGCAGAGGTTAATAAAATTAAAACTAAAAAGAAACAACTCTAATTTCAGCAGCTCAATTATAACACTTTTGAAAGAAAGAACAGCATATTCTCCCTGCTGGGAGTGTGTTGAGCTACTGTCCTCCTAACTCAGTCTAGCCAGACTGCCCATCTGTACTCCTAACTCAGTCTAGCCAGACTGCCCGTCTGTCCTCTTAACTCAGTCTAGCCAGACTGCCCGTCTGTCCTCCTAACTCAGTCTAGCCAGACTGCCCATCTCCTAACACAGTCTAGCCAGACTGCCCATCTCCTAACACAGTCTAGCCAGACTGCCCATCTGTACTCCTAACTCAGTCTAGCCAGACTGCCCATCTGTACTCCTAACTCAGTCTAGCCAGACTGCCCGTCTCCTAACTCAGTCTAGCCAGACTGCCCGTCTGTACTCCTAACTCAGTCTAGCCAGACTTCCCGTCTCCTAACTCAGTCTAGCCAGACTTCCCGTCTCCTAACTCAGTCTAGCCAGACTGCCCATCTCCTAACTCAGTCTAGCCAGACTGCCCGTCTGTCCTCCTAACTCAGTCTAGCCAGACTGCCCGTCTGTCCTCCTAACTCAGTCTAGCCAGACTGCCCGTCTGTCCTCCTAACTCAGTCTAGCCAGACTGCCCGTCTGTCCTCCTAACTCAGTCTAGCCAGACTGCCCGTCTGTCCTCCTAACTCAGTCTAGCCAGACTGCCCGTCTGTCCTCCTAACTCAGTCTAGCCAGACTGCCCGTCTGTCCTCCTAACTCAGTCTAGCCAGACTGCCCGTCTGTACTCCTAACTCAGTCTAGCCAGACTGCCCATCTCCTAACTCAGTCTAGCCAGACTGCCCGTCTGTCCTCCTAACTCAGTCTAGCCAGACTGCCCGTCTGTCCTCCTAACTCAGTCTAGCCAGACTGCCCGTCTGTCCTCCTAACTCAGTCTAGCCAGACTGCCCGTCTGTCCTCCTAACTCAGTCTAGCCAGACTGCCCGTCTGTCCTCCTAACTCAGTCTAGCCAGACTGCCCGTCTGTCCTCCTAACTCAGTCTAGCCAGACTGCCCGTCTGTCCTCCTAACTCAGTCTAGCCAGACTGCCCGTCTGTCCTCCTAACTCAGTCTAGCCAGGCTGTATGCCCGCTGAGGATTTGCTGCTGCTTAATATAAGAAGGAATTTTCAACCAGACAGAATTAAAGCTTGATTATGTGTTGAGACAGCCATGAGGAGTGACTGTAGGCCCAAGGGCTAGGGTAGGAGAAGGGTAGGGATAAGGCCAGGGTAGGGTTGGAGAAGGGTAGGGGAGGCCAGGGTAGGGTTGGAGAAGGGTAGGGATAAGGCCAGGGTAGGGTTGGAGAAGGGTAGGGAGAAGGCCAGGGTAGAGTAGGAGAAGGCTAGGGATAAGGCCAGGGTAGGGTTGGAGAAGGGTAGGGGGAAGGCCAGGGTAGGAAGGGGGTAGGGGGAAGGCCAGGGTAGGGTAGGAGAAGGGTAGGGGTAAGGCCAGGGTAGGGTAGAAGGGTAGGGTTAAGGCCAGGGTAGGACAGGATAAGGGTATGGGTAAGGCCAGGATAGGGATAAGGCCAGGGTTGGGCTAGGGTAGTAGAAGGCTATGGTAGGAGAAGGGTAGGGCTAAGGCCAGGGTAGGTCTAGAGGCTAGGAGAAAGGTATGGCTAGGGTAGGGCCAAGGTAGGGTAGGGATAAGGTTAGGGTAGGTGAAAGGTTAGGGTAGGTGAAAGGTTAGGGTAGGGTTAAGGTAGGCTAGGGGTAACAGGTAGGGCCAGGACAATACCAGTATTGCGGTATTCATTGGTATCGGGCAAGGAATCCAAAACATGAAGCGGATTTAACTTCTTTAAGAAAACAGCCCTTATATGTTGTCTTCAAGAGAGTCACATTTATGTATTTTCCAGCTAGAGCCAGGGCCAGGGAGTCAGGGCTTGGGCCAGGGAGTCAGGGCTAGGGCCAGGGAGTCAGGACTAGGGAGTCAGGGAGTCAGGGCTAGGGAGTCAGGGCTTGGGCCAGGGAGTCAGGGCTAGGGCCAGGGAGTCAGGGCTAGGGCCAGGGAGTCAGGGCTAGGGAGTCAGGGCCAGGGAGTCAGGGCCAGGGCCAGGGAGTCAGGGCCAGGGAGTCAGGGCCAGGGAGTCAGGGCCAGGGCTAGGGAGTCAGGGCCAGGGAGTCAGGGCCAGGGAGTCAGGGCTAGGGCTAGGGAGTCAGGGCCAGGGCCAGGGAGTCAGGGCCAGGGCCAGGGAATCAGGGCTAGGGCCAGGGAGTCAGGGCCAGGGAGTCAGGGCCAGGGAGTCAGGGCTAGGACTAGGGAGTCAGGGCCAGGGCCAGGGAGTCAGGGCCAGGGAGTCAGGGCCAGGGAGTCAGGGCTAGGGCCAGGGAGTCAGGGCTAGGGCCAGGGAATCAGGGCTAGGGAGTCAGGGCCAGGGAGTCAGGGCTAGGGCCAGGGAGTCAGGGCTAACTTACGTTTCTCATCATCCGCATACACTAACGACGCAGCTCTTGACAGTACATCCAAGGACGTTTCCATTCTTAACAACAACCTGAAGAAGAAAGATCAGATTGATTTAGATTGCTGCAATTTTCTATCTTTAATTAAGGACCATAAAGAAATCTGACTGCATGCTTATTACTTTTCGAGCTCTACCCTTAGATTTGGCAGTGACGTAGTGTCCCCGTGACAGAACACTGAGCCAATCCCGGCACAACTAGAGAACATTACCAACCCCTAAGCTCTGTATTTTCTGCTGGCTGCCCCACCACAACAGAAAGCACTGAGCTCGGCTGAAACACCTGCATTTTGGAGCTGCCTTACTCAACTCCGTCCAGATCAGAGAACGGAGTTCCTCAACTACCCGGGGAGAAGGTCACAGTAGGGACTAAAGAAGGTTAAAGTCGATCATAGGAATGGAGTAATTCCCATGGAACTAATAAACACAGGAGGGTCAATTTTTATACATTTGTGCCAATACTTTATAGGCTACATAAAGTGTAAGACTTATTTTTGCAGCTTCTTCAACGTCGATTTAGTTATACAAACAAATATTGGTACTGTGTAGTCGCCCAGTCAGGAAATCATTAGTCACAATTCATTTAACGTCGGACAACGTTTATTTTACAACTGAAAGTAGATTGCAGCAACGTAATCCAAATCCCAACAACTGTCACGCAACACAAGCATGCATGCAAGGTTGCTACAAATGTTTCAACCGTCCAAAATAAACCGGAGTAGGACAGTAGCCCAGTTGCTACAGTGTACATACCACCTTCCTTCTTAGTGCGCCACTTTGGAAACCTTCAGCAAGTCTATTCGCGCCGATAACAATTCTTGATGAAGAATCCTGGTGAAACTTCAAATCCACAGAAAAAAACGAAACGAACCATCTGAATTGTTTCGTGTCCGATGCCAGTCGGTAACAATGTCTCAGTGATGGTTGAGGGAAGTTGGTTGTTAATAACGAAGGCTGAAGAATGTCCGGAATGATAGAATTCTCTTCCTAGCAGGTGGTGAAAGTGGAGACTTCTCATTGGTGCTGCTCCACGAAATGATATCAGCATACATTATCACAGCTACATTGCATCACATCCTTTGCAGGTAGGGTGAAGTCAGAGAGAAGTGGGACGTTGTTTACAGTTTAATCCTGATGCGGTTATTTATTACACCGAGAGAGAAAAACAAGTGAAAACTATTGGGAGTTTGAGCGGTAAAGGCTGTGCAACCGAACATAGAAATGAAAGTCGAGGAGTGAAAGTCGGGGGATGGTGCAACAGCAGAAAATCCGGACACTGATGTTGTTTTTCCAACAGAAAAAGCTCAGATCGGAATTATGGTTTCAAAAACCAGATAAAACAACACTTCATGGCACAGCGCCTCTCCTCCATGTTACCTACTGGTTGTGTGGATGTACTGACATGTATGTGTAGTTGATAGATGCACACACACACACTACATGTTACTGTTTTAAAATGTATGTTAATTGTAAAGTATTTTGTCTGTAATGTCTTTTCGTAATCTGTCGGACCCCAGTAAGACTAGATGTCTCCATTGTCGTCGGTTAATAGGGATCCTAATGAATCTAATCAAACGTCAACAAGGCAGTGTTGCAACTGTTTATATAAAAAAAAACATCTTTATAATGTCAAAATAAACACACGTCCAACCCTTATATCACACTCACAAACTGAAAATATATCTGTGTGTACAATCAGTTAGTGAGAGATAGCCTGCTCTACTGAACAAATGCATACATGTTGAGGAGACTAAATTACTTGGTGTTACCTCAGATTGTAAACTGTCATGGTCAAAACATATATAGAAACAAATGTAAACGCAACATGCAACAATTGAATATATTTTACTGAGTTACTTTAGGCTCTAATCTAGAGTTTTCATATTGCTGGGAATACAGCTATGCATCTGTTGCTGGATACTGGCGGGAACTGGAATGCGCTGTCTGTCATACACGTCTATACAGAGCATCCCAAACATGCTCAATGGGTGACATGTCTGGTGAGTACGCAGGCTATGGAAGAACTGGGACATTTTCAGCTTCCAGGAATTGTGTACATACCCTTGTGACATTATCATGCTGAAACATGAGGTGATGGTGGCAGATGAATGGCACAACAATGGGCCTCAGGATCTCATCACTGTGTCTCTGTACATTCAAATTGCCATCGATAAAACGCACATTGTGTTCGTTGTCCGTAACTTATACCTGTCCATACCAATTCTCTGTTAACAGCTCTGGTGGATATTACTGCAGTCAGCATGCCAATTGCACACTCCCTCAAAACTTGAGACATCTGTGGCATTGTGTTGTGTGACAAAACTACACCTTTTAGAGTGACCTTTTGTCTCCAGCACAAGGTGCACTTGTGAAATGATCACGCTGTTTTATCAGATTCTTCCTGTCAGGTGGATGGATTATCTTGGCAAAGGAGAAATGCTCACTAACAGGGATGTCAATAAATTTGTGATCATTTATTTCAGCTCATGAACCATGGGACCAACACTTTACACGTTGCGTTTATAAATTGTTGTTCAGTGTGTATGTGAAAGTTGTTTCCTGTTTCAGTCATGTCTTTGGCAACATTCGCGTGAGTCAAACAAAAACACCTCAATGATTGGTTCCACAATTAGTGATGGGCATTCCTAGGGTTTTTGTTTGCGCCGGCTCATTTACGCTCCGGTCACGTAAAGGCTTACAAGTAAAACCCAAAAGGTAAGCTACCATTATGTCAGATCATGAAATGCTTCTTAAAATATATATATATATATATATATATATATATATATATATATATATAAAGAGGAATTTCACCCTGGGCTTGTTTTCATCATGTCCAAGGCATTTCTAGGTCAGTGAGATGTGTTTCACACATATTTACCCAGGAAGAAGGCAGGTCTATGTTATACTGATCACACTATAAGGCTTATAGAGGGTTATAGATGGAGATATGACCCCAGGGAGACAACAGGGTTATAGATGGAGATATGATCCCAGGGGGACAACAGGGTTATAGATGGAGATATGATCCCAGGGAGACAACAGGGTTATAGATGGAGATATGACCCCAGGGGAGACAACAGGGTTATAGATGGAGATATGATCCCAGGGAGACAACAGGGTTATAGATGGAGTAATGATCCCAGGGAGACAACAGGGTTATAGATGGAGTAATGGTCCCAGGGAGACAACAGGGTTATAGATGGAGATATGATCCCAGGGGGACAACAGGGTTATAGATGGAGATATGATCCCAGGGAGACAACAGGGTTATAGATGGAGATATGATCCCAGGGGGACAACAGAGTTATAGATGGAGATATGATCCCAGGGAGACAACAGGGTTATAGATGGAGATATGATCCAAGAGAGACAACAGGGTTATAGATGGAGATATGATCCCAGGGGGACAACAGGGTTATAGATGGAGTAATGATCCCAGGGGGACAACAGGGTTATAGATGGAGTAATGATCCCAGGGAGACAACAGGGTTATAGATGGAGTAATGATCCCAGGGAGACAACAGGGTTATAGATGGAGTAATGACCCCAGGGAGACAACAGGGTTATAAATGGAGTAATGATCCCAGGGGGACAACAGGGTTATAGATGGAGTAATGATCCCAGGGAGACAACAGGGTTATAGATGGAGTAATGATCCCAGGGAGACAACAGGGTTATAGATGGAGTAATGACCCCAGGGAGACAACAGGGTTATAAATGGAGTAATGATCCCAGGGGGACAACAGGGTTATAAATGGAGTAATGATCCCAGGGGGACAACAGGGTTATAGATGGAGATATGACCCCAGGGGGACAACAGGGTTATAGATGGAGATATGACCCCAGGGGGACAACAGGGTTATAGATGGAGATATGATCCCAGGGAGGGAGACAAAAGGGTTATAGATGGAGATATGATCCCAGGGAGACAACAGGGTTATAGATGGAGATATGATCCCAGGGAGACAACAGGGTTATAGATGGAGATATGATCCCAGGGAGACAACAGGGTTATAGATGGAGATATGATCCAAGAGAGACAACAGGGTTATAGATGGAGATATGATCCCAGGGGGACAACAGGGTTATAGATGGAGTAATGATCCCAGGGGGACAACAGGGTTATAGATGGAGTAATGATCCCAGGGAGACAACAGGGTTATAGATGGAGTAATGATCCCAGGGAGACAACAGGGTTATAGATGGAGTAATGACCCCAGGGAGACAACAGGGTTATAAATGGAGTAATGATCCCAGGGGGACAACAGGGTTATAAATGGAGTAATGATCCCAGGGGGACAACAGGGTTATAGATGGAGATATGACCCCAGGGGGACAACAGGGTTATAGATGGAGATATGATCCCAGGGAGACAACAGGGTTATAGATGGAGATATGATCCCAGGGAGACAACAGGGTTATAGATGGAGTAATGATCCCAGGGAGACAACAGGGTTATAGATGGAGATATGATTCCAGGGAGACAACAGGGTTATAGATGGAGATATGACCCCAGGGAGACAACAGGGTTATAGATGGAGTAATGATCCCAGGGAGACAACAGGGTTATAGATGGAGTAATGATCCCAGGGAGACAACAGGGTTATAGATGGAGATATGATCCCAGGGAGACAACAGGGTTATAGATGGAGTAATGATCCCAGGGAGACAACAGGTTTATAGATGGAGATATGATCCCAGGGACACAACAGGGTTATAGATGGAGATATGATCCCAGGGAGACAACAGGGTTATAGATGGAGATATGATCCCAGGGAGACAACAGGGTTATAGATGGAGTAATGATCCCAGGGGGACAACAGGGTTATAGATGGAGATATGATCCCAGGGAGACAACAGGGTTATAGATGGAGATATGATCCCAGGGAGACAACAGGGTTATAGATGGAGTAATGATCCCAGGGAGACAACAGGGTTATAGATGGAGTAATGATCCCTGGGAGGGAGACAAAAGGGTTATAGATGGAAATATGATCCCAGGGAGACAACAGGGTTATAGATGGAGATATGATCCCAGGGAGACAACAGGGTTATAGATGGAGTAATGATCCCAGGGAGACAACAGGGTTATAGATGGAGTAATGATCCCAGGGGGACAACAGGGTTATAGATGGAGTAGTGATCCCAGGGGGACAACAGGGTTATAGATGGAGATATGATCCCAGGGAGACAACAGGGTTATAGATGGAGTAATGATCCCAGGGAGACAACAGGGTTATAGATGGAGTAATGATCCCAGGGAGACAACAGGGTTATAGATGGAGTAATGATCCCAGGGAGACAACAGGGTTATAGATGGAGATATGATCCCAGGGAGACAACAGGGTTATAGATGGAGATATGATCCCAGGGAGACAACAGGGTTATAGATGGAGTAATGATCCCAGGGAGACAACAGGGTTATAGATGGAGATATGATCCCAGGGAGACAACAGGGTTATAGATGGAGATATGACCCCAGGGAGACAACAGGGTTATAGATGGAGTAATGATCCCAGGGAGACAACAGGGTTATAGATGGAGTAATGATCCCAGGGAGACAACAGGGTTATAGATGGAGATATGATCCCAGGGAGACAACAGGGTTATAGATGGAGTAATGATCCCAGGGAGACAACAGGTTTATAGATGGAGATATGATCCCAGGGACACAACAGGGTTATAGATGGAGATATGATCCCAGGGAGACAACAGGGTTATAGATGGAGATATGATCCCAGGGAGACAACAGGGTTATAGATGGAGTAATGATCCCAGGGGGACAACAGGGTTATAGATGGAGATATGATCCCAGGGAGACAACAGGGTTATAGATGGAGATATGATCCCAGGGAGACAACAGGGTTATAGATGGAGTAATGATCCCAGGGAGACAACAGGGTTATAGATGGAGTAATGATCCCTGGGAGGGAGACAAAAGGGTTATAGATGGAGATATGATCCCAGGGAGACAACAGGGTTATAGATGGAGATATGATCCCAGGGAGAACACAGGGTTATAGATGGAGTAATGATCCCAGGGAGACAACAGGGTTATAGATGGAGTAATGATCCCAGGGGGACAACAGGGTTATAGATGGAGTAATGATCCCAGGGGGACAACAGGGTTATAGATGGAGATATGATCCCAGGGAGACAACAGGGTTATAGATGGAGTAATGATCCCAGGGAGACAACAGGGTTATAGATGGAGTAATGATCCCAGGGAGACAACAGGGTTATAGATGGAGTAATGATCCCAGGGAGACAACAGGGTTATAGATGGAGTAATGATCCCAGGGAGGGAGACAAAAGGGTTATAGATGGAGATATGATCCCAGGGAGACAACAGGGTTATAGATGGAGATATGATCCCAGGGAGACAACAGGGTTATAGATGGAGATATGATCCCAGGGGGACAACAGAGTTATAGATGGAGATATGATCCCAGGGGGACAACAGGGTTATAGATGGAGATATGATCCCAGGGAGACAACAGGGTTATAGATGGAGATATGATCCCAGGGGGACAACAGGGTTATAGATGGAGTAATGATCCCAGGGGGACAACAGGGTCATAGATGGAGTAATGATCCCAGGGAGACAACAGGGTTATAGATGGAGTAATGATCCCAGGGAGACAACAGGGTTATAGATGGAGTAATGATCCCAGGGGGACAACAGGGTTATAGATGGAGTAATGATCCCAGGGAGACAACAGGGTTATAGATGGAGTAATGATCCCAGGGAGACAACAGGGTTATAGATGGAGTAATGATCCCAGGGGGACAACAGGGTTATAGATGGAGATATGATCCCAGGGAGACAACAGGGTTATAGATGGAGATATGATCCCAGGGAGAACACAGGGTAATAGATGGAGTAATGATCCCAGGGGGACAACAGGGTTATAGATGGAGATATGATCCCAGGGGGACAACAGGGTTATAGATGGAGTAATGATCCCAGGGAGACAACAGGGTTATAGATGGAGTAATGATCCCAGGGAGGGAGACAAAAGGGTTATAGATGGAGATATGATCCCAGGGAGACAACAGGGTTATAGATGGAGATATGATCCCAGGGAGACAACAGGGTTATAGATGGAGATATGATCCCAGGGGGACAACAGGGTTATAGATGGAGATATGATCCCAGGGAGACAACAGGGTTATAGATGGAGATATGATCCCAGGGAGACAACAGGGTTATAGATGGAGATATGACCCCAGGGGGACAACAGGGTTATAGATGGAGATATGATCCCAGGGGGACAACAGGGTTATAGATGGAGATATGACCCCAGGGGGACAACAGGGTTATAGATGGAGTAATGATTCCAGGGAGACAACAGGGTTATAGATGGAGATATGATCCCAGGGAGACAACAGGGTTATAGATGGAGATATGACCCCAGGGGGACAACAGGGTTATAGATGGAGATATGATCCCAGGGGGACAACAGGGTTATAGATGGAGTAATGATCCCAGGGAGACAACAGGGTTATAGATGGAGATATGATCCCAGGGAGACAACAGGGTTATAGATGGAGATATGACCCCAGGGGGACAACAGGGTTATAGATGGAGTAATGATCCCAGGGAGACAACAGGGTTATAGATGGAGATATGATCCCAGGGAGACAACAGGGTTATAGATGGAGTAGTGATCCCAGGGGGACAACAGGGTTATAGATGGAGATATGATCCCAGGGAGACAACAGGGTTATAGATGGAGATATGATCCCAGGGGGACAACAGGGTTATAGATGGAGATATGATCCCAGGGGGACAACAGGGTTATAGATGGAGATATGATCCCAGGGAGACAACAGGGTTATAGATGGAGTAATGATCCCAGGGAGACAACAGGGTTATAGATGGAGATATGATCCCAGGGAGACAACAGGGTTATTGATGGTTGGTACAGAAGTGAATCAGTAGTTAGTTTATCAGGGCAGAAAGGTACTGATCCAGGTGTCTTCCTTCTCCAGCCTTTCCTCTTCGAACTGTCGACCCACTATTACACAAAATAACCTCAACATCATCGTTGAGAAACATTCACTGTATGTAGAGAAAGGGGAAGGGGTTAGTCAGTCGTCCAACTGAATGTGTTCAACTGAAATGTGTCTTCCGCATTTAACCCAACCCCTCTGAATCAGAGAGGTGTGGTGGGGGCTGCCTTAATCGACATCCACGTTTTCAACGCCCAGGGAACACGTGTTGTCCACGTCTTCAGCCCTCAGTCCTCAGGTGTTGTCCATATCATCAGCGCCCGGGGAACAGGTGTTGTCCATATCATCAGCACCCGGGGAACAGGTGTTGTCCATGTCATCAGCGCCCGGGGAACAGGTGTTGTCCATGTCATCGGCGCCCGGGGAACAGGTGTTGTCCACATCATCAGCGCCCAGGGAACAGGTGTTGTCCATATCATCAGCGCCCAGGGAACAGGTGTTGTCCACATCATCGGCACCCAGGGAACAGGTGTTGTACATATCATCGGCACCCAGGGAACAGGTGTTGTCCACGTCATCGGCGCCCAGGGAACAGGTGTTGTCCACGTCATCGGCCCCCAGGGAACAGGTGTTGTTCATGTCATCGGTGCCCGGGGAACAGGTGTTGTCCATGTCATCGGCGCCCGGGGAACAGGTGTTGTCCATGTCATCGGTGCCCAGGGAACAGGTGTTGTCGGGATTTAACTGTCTTCCTCAAGTGCAAGATGTCAGATTGTTCCACCTTGGTATTCAAACCAGTGACCTTTCAGTTACTGGCCCAACGCTCTGAATCGCTAGGCTACCGGCCGCCACAACGACGTATGTTTTTGACATAAGCACATGGAAAACAATGTAATGTGGCAGACCAGGGGGTTGGGTCAAAACGTTTACACAGATCAGACACGGACAGTGTAGGATTAGCTTAGTTTCAAAGGTGTTTATTAAACTAATAATAGTTCAAAAATAAAAGAATAGGTCTCCCCCAAGAGACCCTCTCCGGGATACCGTCTCTGGGTCTTGCTGTATCCTGTGGGGATCAAAAACTGAACTCACTCCTGTTACCTCTGGTACCGTCCCCAACTATACAGGAGTCCTTTCTTCCCCCGTCTCCTCCTCTGTGCTGCCCTTCTGGCAGCTTTATGGGCCTTGTCCAGCTGGTGAGCAATCAGCCCCTTGATTACTCACCAATTCCAGTTAGCCCCAATTAGTCCTGGCCGGAGAGCCCATCGAGACCTGGCACGTCCAGCAGATGGAGCCATCGCCTCGTGATGTCTACTCCGTCTGTCACCAGGCCTCGACGAGTCTCCCCCTGGTGGCTGACCTGCTGTTCGCCACAGTAAATAGGTCATTTGACCAGCTGTGGTGATTCCTTTGGCAGTCAGTTATACTGGAAGACTTCCCTATACAGTCTACCTGTAGAAAACCAGTTGGCTGGAATCATGCAGCCTCCCCCCCCCCCTCACAGCCTCCCCCCCTCACCACGTCACAGCCCCCCCCCCTCACCACGTCACAGCCTCTCCCCCCTCACCACGTCACAGCCTCTCCCCCTCACCACGTCACAGCCTCTCCCCCCTCACCACGTCACAGCCTCTCCCCCCTCCTCACAGCCTCTCCCCCCCCCTCACCACGTCACAGCCCCCCCTCACAGCCTCTCCCCCCTCACCACGTCACAGCCCCCCCTCACAGCCTCTCCCCCCCTTCACCATGTCACAGCCTCTCTCCCCCCCCTCACAGACTCTCCCCCCCTCACCACGTCACAGCCCCCCCTCACAGCCTCTCCCCCCCTTCACCATGTCACAGCCTCTCCCCCCCTTCACCACGTCACAGCCTCCCCCCCTTCACCATGTCACAGCCTCTCTCCCCCCCTCACAGCCTCTCCCCCCTCACCACGTCACAGCCCCCCCCTCACAGCCTCTCCCCCCCTTCACCATGTCACAGCCCTCCCCCCCTTCACCACGTCACAGCCTCTCCCCCCTTCACCACGTCACAGCCTCTCCCCCTTCACCACGTCACAGCCTCCCCCCTCACCACGTCACAGCCTCCCCCCCTCACCACGTCACAGCCTCTCCCCCTCACCACGTCACAGCCTCTCCCCCCTCACCACGTCACAGCCTCCCCCCCTCACCACGTCACAGCCTCTCCCCCTCACCACGTCACAGCCTCTCCCCCTCACCACGTCACAGCCTCCCCCCCTCACCACGTCACAGCCTCTCCCCCTCACCACTTCACAGCCTCCCCCCCTCACCACGTCACAGCCTCTCTTCCCCCCCTCACCACGTCACAGCCTCTCCCCCTCACCACGTCACAGCCCCCCCCTCACCACGTCACAGCCTCTCCCCCCTCACCACGTCACAGCCTCCCCCCCTCACCACGTCACAGCCTCCCCCCTCACCACGTCACAGCCTCTCTCCCCCTCACCACGTCACAGCCTCTCTTCCCCCCCCCTCACCACGTCACAGCCTCTCCCCCCTCACCATGTCACAGCCTCTCTTCCCCCCCTCACCATGTCACAGCCTCTCCCCCCTCACCATGTCACAGCCTCTCTTCCCCCCCTCACCACGTCACAGCCTCTCCCCCCTCACCATGTCACAGCCTCTCTTCCCCCCCTCACCACGTCACAGCCTCTCCCCCCCTCACCACGTCACAGCCTCTCCCCCCTCACCACGTCACAGGTCACAGCCTCTCCCCCCCCCCCCTCACCACGTCACAGCCTCTCCCCCCTCACCACGTCACAGGTCACAGCCTCTTCCCCCCCCTCACCATGTCACAACCTCTCTTCCCCCCCTCACCACGTCACAGCCTCTCCCCCCTCACCACGTCACAGGTCACAGACTCTTCCCCCCCCTCACCACGTCACAGCCTCTCTCCCCCCCCTCACCACTTCACTGGATCAAAGAAGGACCAGAGTTAGGTCTTACAGGACCTTGCTGCACCACAGAGCCACATTCAGGGGCCACCTGCAGTAGTATCTTCTCCACGTCTCGGTTCTTCCCTGGGGGGCCACCAGCCATGTGATCCTCCGCTGCAGTGTCCTGGGGAGAGCCATCAACTGCACAACCTGACCTTCCAGACTCTAATACAGCTACAACACACACACACACACACACACACACACACACACGTCTGGTGCATCCTGTTTCCATTGATCATCCTTGAGATGTTTCTACAACTTGATTGGAGTCTACTTGTGGTCAATTCAATTGATTGGACATGATTTGGAAAAGCACACACACGTCTATATAAGGTCCTACAATTGTCAGTGCATGTCAGAGTAAAAACCAAGCCATGAGGTCGAAGGAAATGCTCGGAGACAGGATTGTGTCAAGGCACATATCTTTTATTGCTTTGTCATTATGGGTTATTGTGGGTAGATTTGATCCATTTTAGAATAAGCCTGTAATGTAACAAAATGTGAAGAAAAAAAATCAAGGGGTCTGAATACTTTCCGAATGCACTGTACGTACAAGCAGTGGCGACCCGTCATCCAGGGCAGGTGGAACAAAGCCCCCGTCATCCAGGGCAGGTGGAACAAAGCCCCCATCATCCAGGGCAGGTGGAACAAAGCCCCCGTCATCCAGGGCAGGTGGAGCAAAGCCCCCGTCATCCAGGGCAGGTGGAGCAAAGCCCCCGTCATCCAGGGCAGGTGGAGCAAAGCCCCCGTCATCCAGGGCAGGTGGAGCAAAGCCCCCGTCATCCAGGGCAGGTGGAACAAAGCCCCCGTCATCCAGGGCAGGTGGAACAAAGCCCCCATCATCCAGGGCAGGTGGAACAAAGCCCCCATCATCCAGGGCAGGTGGAGCAAAGCCCCCGTCATCCAGGGCAGGTGGAACAAAGCCCCCATCATCCAGGGCAGGTGGAGCAAAGCCCCCGTCATCCAGGGCAGGTGGAACAAAGCCCCCGTCATCCAGGGCAGGTGGAGCAAAGCCCCAGTCATCCAGGGCAGGTGGAACAAAGCCCCCGTCATCCAGGGCAGGTGGAACAAAGCCCCCGTCATCCAGGGCACGTGGAACAAAGCCCCCGTCATCCAGGGCACGTGGAACAAAGCCCCCGTCATCCAGGGCACGTGGAACAAAGCCCCCGTCATCCAGGGCAGGTGGAGCAAAGCCCCACCGGTTTTGAGCCCCACATTTTTACATTGAACAAAAAAAATGTGTTTGGGGAGTGAGGGGCTTGCCTGTTTAGCATGTTATTTTGACATTAATACGTGTCACATATCAGTTCGCAAACAATGTAAATATATATATCATTGAGTTAATAAAGCTGCATACAAACATGGCCTCTTTGTTGTTTTCTTGAGTAAAGCAGCTCCAAAATGCAGGAGTTTCAGCCTAGCTATCACGCCCTGACCTTAGAGAGCCTTTTTATTTCTCTATTTGGTTAGGTCAGGGTGTGATTTGGGTGGGCATTCTAGTTTTTCTATTTCTTTTGTTTGCCGAGTATGGTTCCCAATCAGAGGCAACTGTCTATCGTTGTCTCTGATTGGGGATCATACTTAGGCAGTCTTTTTTCCCACCTTTAGTTTGTGGGATCTTGTTTTTGGTACTGTGCTGTGTAGCCCTACTGAACGTTACATTTTGTATTTGTTTTGTTTTCGGTGTTCATCTAATAAAGTATGATGTTGATGATGTTAAATGTTACGATGTTAAAGTATGATGCCTAACACGCTGCACCTTGGTCCGATCCTTCCATTGACGGACGTAACACTAGCTCAGTGCTTTATGTGGTGGTGGGGCGAGCCAGCAGAAAATTGTAACATTTCGCCGTGATTGGCTCAGTGTTCTGTCACTCATGGGGACACTAGGTCATCGCCAAGTCTAAGTCCTTAATAAGTGTAGACATCGAAAATGTAAGCCCTTTGGGTCCTGCCGTACAGTTCCATTACAAGAAGGCTCAAGGTCATTAGCCACAGATAAAATTACGTACAAATCACGTTATATGTACTATAGCTTTGATTGGTCAACATCTTACTTTCAATGGACCCAATCTTAGCTAGCAGTCATCATCATGAATCAAGTCGACAATCTACTGGCAAATCCTTTTTTAATTCTTGTCATATGAAGGGAAATAATGAAGAGAAATTATAGATAAAACGTATCGGTGCTCATCGGCCATTGGACATAAACATTACACAACAATTTGGAAATCGCAAATTCAACAATGGGTGGTTTGGAAGGAATCAGTGGCTAACAGCAAGCATTGCAACTGGGAAGTCGGGAATAAACGAGCTCCGACTGGGAAAATACGTTTTGAACGGTCATCCAACTCGGAATGGTAAATCCGGCCTCTTTCTCGTTGTAGACAAAATTTGCCCACGAGGGACCGCCGTGCCACCACCTTCCTGTTCAAGTGGGCACATCACAACAAGGTGAGTCCAAGAATGTCTTATATGCTGCTGTATAAATGATGTAATATGCCAGGGAGATATATATACTGTAGCTAAGAAAGTAATGCTAAGTGTATGTTGTCTAGTAAGCTGTTAGTAACCCATGTATCTCACCCTAATAATTTGGTCTATTTTCACCTCTTAATTTCACCTAACGTTACTGTTCTGACTCGATGGTGCACATCGAGCCTATAACCTGTTTTTGAGAAATGTGATCATGTTATATAAATGAGGCTGAATGAACTGTGTCGCTGCCAGACGAGGCTCCGCTGATAACCAGGTGTAGCAGTGGTAAGGATTCACTCCATGGTGCTGAATAGAAAGCTCTGCTGTTGGGACAGTTTTATGTACTGTAGGCCCTAACAGTTTGTGGGCACCGTTTATCACTGTTATAGTGCAATGAATGTATTGTTTAGTGTTGTGTTGTGTAGTGGCTTTGCTGGCATGCATCTACAATTTTTGTTGTTGTTGAGTTTGCCCCACCAAGATCTACATGCTAAAATCGCCAACGCATACAAGTGATCATATTCACACTTCGGGAAGGAAGGACAGAATATTGGGTCGTTACTAGGGCCTGTGTCTTTCTGTTTCACCTCCACGTTTTAAATTTGGAGCTATGGCAGTCTATTACAAATCAGTCTGATCGTACTTTTGACAGTATTTCAATTTCAATAGTCACTTTAACCATATCTACATGTACATACTACCTCAATTCGCCTGACTAACCGGTGTCTGTATGTAACCTCGCTACTTTTATAGCCTCGCTACTGTTTATAGCCTGACTTTTTGCTGTTGTTTTTATTTCTTTACTCACCTATTGTTCACCTAATACCTTTTTTTGCACTATTGGTTAGAGCCTGTAAGTAAGCATTTCACTGTAAGGTTGTATTCGGCGCACGAGACAAATAAACTTTGATTTGATTTGAAATCCGTATGGTTTGAAGTGACTGAAATGCATCAGAAAGGTCATGGGAAGTTCAGAAGAGCATCAGAAAGGTCATGGGAAGTTCAGAAGAGCATCAGAAAGGTCATGGGAAGTTCAGAAGAGCATCAGAAAGGTCATGGGAAGTTCAGAAGAGCATCAGAAAGGTCATGGGAAGTTCAGAAGAGCATCTGACCATATAGTTGTAAGATCTTCTGTGTAGAAAAGATCCTCGACAGCTGATTTAGTGCCTGGTCTTGTCCACTCTAATGAGTGTTCCTGGGAGTCTTCTCCTTCAGTGATGGTGTTAAAAAATTCTAATATTTTGTAGCTTAAACTGTTCAAAAGATAGAGCCACATTTGTAGAAAGAAAACAGACAAAGCTCTGTTGTTTTATTATAACTGCAGCTAGAAGTTAATGATGTAGTCCTGGTTCTATGAACCAAGCCCACAGTTTTTAATTTCCGATTTTTCTCCTGCGACCCTATTTTCAAATCAAGCGACCCCCACTTGGGGGTGCAACCCCCTAGTTTGGGAAACACGGGCCGATGACCTGTATATCGGACAGTGGGAGGTTCTTCTCAGTTGCCACGCTGACCCTCAACACAGGGGCCCCCACAGGGGTGTATTCATAGTCCCCTCCTCTACTCCCTGTTCACCTACGACTGTGTGGCCCCGCACGACTCCAACACCATTATCAAGTTTGCTGACGACACAACGGTGGTAGACTTGATCACTGCCGACGATGAGACAACCTACAGGGAGGAGGTCAGTGACCTGGCAGAGTGGTACAAGAAACGGGGGGGATTGAATAAACATGGCATTGTTTCTATTGTTTTTAAAATGGGTTCTTTATCTCCATCCTCCATATCATACACTATTTGTGTGTACCAGTGGTGCACGGGTCAGCAGTATGTGTGTACCAGTGGTGCACGGGTCAGCAGTATGTGTGTACCAGTGGTGCACGGGTCAGCAGTATGTGTGTACTAGTGTTGCACGGGTCAGCAGTATGTGTGTACTAGTGGTGCACGGGTCAGCAGTATGTGTGTACTAGTGGTGCACGGGTCAGCAGTATGTGTGTACCAGTGGTGCACGGGTCAGCAGTATGTGTGTACTAGTGGTGCACGGGTCAGCAGTATGTGTGTACTAGTGGTGCACGGGCAGCAGTATGTGTGTACTAGTGGTGCACGGGACAGCAGTATGTGTGTACTAGTGGTGAACGGGACAGCAGTATGTGTGTACTAGTGGTGAACGGGTCAGCAGTATGTGTGTACTAGTGGTGCACGGGACAGCAGTATGTGTGTACTAGTGGTGCACGGGTCAGCAGTATGTGTGTACTAGTGTTGCACAGGTCAGCAGTATGTGTGTACTAGTGGTGCACGGGACAGCAGTATGTGTGTACTGGTGGTGCACGGGTCAGCAGTATGTGTGTACTAGTGGTGCACGGGTCAGCAGTTTGTTCACCCGCCCACAATTTATAATAACCCATCCTCAACTGCCCGACTACATGTGATAAAGTGAAAATCTGAGGCCTCCACTTACAGCCGGGTCATTCAAGATTGACATCGAAAATTTGACCTTTATTCATGTCCTGAAGACGTCGGGAAATGCCTTCAAAACCGGCCTCTAAGGGGTAACAGTGAGAGAGCTGCTACCATCAAGTAGGCTTTGGTTTTGCTCGGGCGTTGTGGATGGTGAATGGTGAGTGAGTGTTATCTCATGACTCCGGCTCAGAAAGTTCTGTGTTCCATCCCAGTTACATGATAACTGTTATCAGCGTCTCACAACCCTTTTAAGCTGTAGACTCCCCTACCCATCCCCCACGACCAGAGCCTGAGAGTCCGGGGGGGGGGGGTACCGTAAACTGGCCTTTCAAATTCTCTCTGAACCGTGTGACCTGGGCCCAGATTGGTTGCTAAGGGGGCATGTGGTTAGGGGGCAGGACACATGACAACTCTTCTGACAGCGCAGGCCAGTGGTCTCTTCACTCCTCTGAGTGGACTTGCGAGATGGACTTAGTGCAGAAAACCACATCCTTCCCACATCGATTCCCTGTCTGTATCCTTGTGTGTAACTCTTGAGGTCGCCTCATTCCCCTCTTACCGGGGCAGTGCTAGAGGGTCACAGAGCAGTCACCGACTTGACAATAGTGACCCGCTCGAACGCGCCCAATGTTAGCTAACTACCTGGCAGCACTGTCTTCTTCTATGGTATTATGGCAGTCTGCAAAAAAAAAAAAAAACGTCAGAGGTGAAGGCAGCCATCTATGGTATTGGCGTGTCAATCACAGCCTACCGACTGAATTACGAAATAAACATTAAGAACAAATAAACCCTCATACCTGTACTAAGAAAAAAAGAAAAAAGAGCCCTACTAACTTCTAACAAAATCTCCCCCATTCCCCATCCCCCAAATCCCCTCCAACTCCCCATATTATACATTTTGTAGTACAACTATACATACACTATACATACACTTAGTAGGCTACATACTGTAGTGTACATGAAATACAGGCTTGAACACTACATACACACTTCCTACATACTGTAGTCAATCAAGACCAGCCAAACATTTAAGCAGGATGTCCACTATGTCTCCCATTGGAACCCCAGTTATCTCTGTGCGTCTACCATGTCTCCCATTAGAACCCCAGTTATCTCTGTGCGCCCACTATGTCTCCCATTGGAACCCCAGTTATCACTGTGCGTCCACTATGTCATTGGAACACCAGTTATCTCTGTGCGTCCACTATGTCTCCCATTGGAACCCCAGTTATCTCTGTGCGTCCACTATGTCTCCCATTGGAACCCCAGTTATCTCTGTGCGTCCACTATGTCTCCCATTGGAACCCCAGTTATCTCTGTGCGTCCACTATGTCTCCCATTGGAACCCCAGTTATCTCTGTGCGTCCACTATGTCTCCCATTGGAACCCCAGTTATCTCTGTGCGTCCACTATGTCTCCCATTGGAACCCCAGTTATCTCTGTGAGTCCACTATGTCATTGGAACCCCAGTTATCTCTGTGCGTCCACTATGTAATTGGAACCCCAATTACAGAGATAACTGGGGTTCCAATGGGAGACATAGTGGACGCACAGAGATAACTGGGGTTATAATGGGAGACATAGTGGACTCACAGAGATAACTGGGGTTCTAATGGGAGCCATAGTGGACTCACAGAGATAACTGGGGTTCTAATGGGAGACATAGTGGACGCACAGAGATAACTGGGGTTCCAATGGGAGACATAGTGGACGCACAGAGATAACTGGGGTTCCAATAGGAGACATAGTGGACGCACAGAGATAACTGGGGTTCTAATGGGAGACATAGTGGACGCACAGAGATAACTGGGGTTCTAATGGGAGACATAGTGGACGCACAGTGATAACTTGGGTTCCAATGACATAGTGGACGCACAGAGATAACTGGGGTTCCAATGGGAGACCTAGTGGACGCACAGAGATAACTGGGGTTCTAATGGGAGACATAGTGGACACACAGAGATAACTGGGGTTCTAATGGGAGACATAGTGGACGCACAGAGATAACTTGGGTTCCAATGACATAGTGGACGCACAGAGATAACTGGGGTTCCAATGGGAGACATAGTGGATGCACAGAGATAACTGGGGTTCTAATGGGAGACATAGTGGACTCACAGAGATAACTGGGGTCCCAATGGGAGACATAGTTGACTCACAGAGATAACTGGGGTTCCAATGACATAGTGGACGCACAGAGATAACTGGGGTTCCAATGGGAGACATAGTGGGCACACAGAGATAACTGGGGTTCTAATGGGAGACATAGTGGACGCACAGAGATAACTGGGGTTCCAATGACATAGTGGACGCACAGAGATAAATGGGGTTCCAATGGGAGACATAGTGGACGCACAGAGATAACTGGGGTTCTAATGGGAGACATAGTGGAAGCACAGAGATAACTGGGGTTCTAATGACATGGTGGACGCACAGAGATAACTGGGGTTCTAATGACATAGCGGACGCACAGAGATAACTGGGGTTCCAATGGGAGACATAGTGGACGCACAGAGATAACTGGGGTTATAATGGGAGACATAGTGGACTCACAGAGATAACTGGGGTTCCAATGACATAGTGGATGCACAGAGATAACTGGGGTTCCAATGGGAGACATAGTGGACGCACAGAGATAACTGGGGTTCTAATGGGAGACATAGTGGACTCACAGAGATAACTGGGGTCCCAATGGGAGACATAGTGGACTCACAGAGATAACTGGGGTTCCAATGACATAGTGGACTCACAGAGATAACTAGGGTTCAAATGACATAGTGGACTCACAGAGATAACTGGGGTTCCAATTACATAGTGGACGCACAGAGATAACTGGGGTTCCAATGGGAGACATAGTGGACTCACAGAGATAACTGGGGTTCCAATTACATAGTGGACGCACAGAGATAACTGGGGTTCCAATGGGAGACATAGTGGACGCACAGAGATAACTGGGGTTCTAATTGGGAGACATAGTGGACACACAGATATAACTGGGGTTCTAATGGGAGACATAGTGGACTCGCAGAGATAACTGGGGTTCCAATGGGAGACAAGGTGGACGCACAGAGATAACTGGGGTTCTAATGGGAGACATAGTGGACACACAGAGATAACTGGGGTTCCAATTACATAGTGGACGCACAGAGATAACTGGGGTTCCAATGACATAGTGGACGCACAGAGATAACTGGGGTTCCAATGGGAGACATAGTGGACGCACAGAGATAACTGGGGTTCTAATTGGGAGACATAGTGGACACACAGAGATAACTGGGGTTCTAATGGGAGACATAGTGGACACACAGAGATAACTGGGGTTCTAATGGGAGACATAGTGGACGCACAGAGATAACTGGGGTTCTAATGGGAGACATAGTGGACTCACAGAGATAACTGGGGTCCCAATGGGAGACATAGTTGACTCACAGAGATAACTGGGGTTCCAATGACATAGTGGACGCACAGAGATAACTGGGGTTCCAATGGGAGACATAGTGGGCGCACAGAGATAACTGGGGTTCCAATGACATAGTGGACGCACAGAGATAACTGGGGTTCTAATGACATGGTGGACGCACAGAGATAACTGGGGTTCTAATGACATAGCGGACGCACAGAGATAACTGGGGTTCTAATGGGAGACATAGTGGACACACGGAGATAACTGGGGTTCTAATGGGAGACATAGTGGACGCACAGAGATAACTTGGGTTCCAATGACATAGTGGACGCACAGAGATAACTGGGGTTCTAATGGGAGACATAGTGGACTCAGAGAGATAACTGGGGTTCTAATGGGAGACATAGTGGACTCACAGAGATAACTCGGGTTCCAATGGGAGACATAGTGGACTCACAGAGATAACTGGGGTTCCAATGGGAGACATAGTGGACACACAGAGATAACTGGGGTTCTAATGGGAGACATAGTGGACGCACAGAGATAACTTGGGTTCCAATGACATAGTGGACGCACAGAGATAAATGGGGTTCCAATGGGAGACATAGTGGACGCACAGAGATAACTGGGGTTCTAATGGGAGACATAGTGGAAGCACAGAGATAACTGGGGTTCTAATGACATGGTGGACGCACAGAGATAACTGGGGTTCTAATGACATAGCGGACGCACAGAGATAACTGGGGTTCCATTGGGAGACATAGTGGACGCACAGAGATAACTGGGGTTATAATGGGAGACATAGTGGACTCACAGAGATAACTGGGGTTCCAATGACATAGTGGATGCACAGAGATAACTGGGGTTCCAATGGGAGACATAGTGGACGCACAGAGATAACTGGGGTTCTAATGGGAGACATAGTGGACTCACAGAGATAACTGGGGTCCCAATGGGAGACATAGTGGACTCACAGAGATAACTGGGGTTCCAATGACATAGTGGACTCACAGAGATAACTAGGGTTCAAATGACATAGTGGACTCACAGAGATAACTGGGGTTCCAATTACATAGTGGACGCACAGAGATAACTGGGGTTCCAATGGGAGACATAGTGGACTCACAGAGATAACTGGGGTTCCAATTACATAGTGGACGCACAGAGATAACTGGGGTTCCAATGGGAGACATAGTGGACGCACAGAGATAACTGGGGTTCTAATTGGGAGACATAGTGGACACACAGATATAACTGGGGTTCTAATGGGAGACATAGTGGACTCGCAGAGATAACTGGGGTTCCAATGGGAGACAAGGTGGACGCACAGAGATAACTGGGGTTCTAATGGGAGACATAGTGGACACACAGAGATAACTGGGGTTCCAATTACATAGTGGACGCACAGAGATAACTGGGGTTCCAATGACATAGTGGACGCACAGAGATAACTGGGGTTCCAATGGGAGACATAGTGGACTCACAGAGATAACTGGGGTTCCAATGGGAGACATAGTGGACGCACAGAGATAACTGGGGTTCTAATTGGGAGACATAGTGGACACACAGAGATAACTGGGGTTCTAATGGGAGACATAGTGGACACACAGAGATAACTGGGGTTCTAATGGGAGACATAGTGGACGCACAGAGATAACTGGGGTTCTAATGGGAGACATAGTGGACTCACAGAGATAACTGGGGTCCCAATGGGAGACATAGTTGACTCACAGAGATAACTAGGGTTCCAATGACATAGTGGACGCACAGAGATAACTGGGGTTCCAATGGGAGACATAGTGGGCGCACAGAGATAACTGGGGTTCCAATGACATAGTGGACGCACAGAGATAACTGGGGTTCTAATGACATGGTGGACTGACAGAGATAACTGGGGTTCTAATGACATAGCGGACGCACAGAGATAACTGGGGTTCTAATGGGAGACATAGTGGACACACGGAGATAACTGGGGTTCTAATGGGAGACATAGTGGACGCACAGAGATAACTTGGGTTCCAATGACATAGTGGACGCACAGAGATAACTGGGGTTCTAATGGGAGACATAGTGGACTCAGAGAGATAACTGGGGTTCTAATGGGAGACATAGTGGACTCACAGAGATAACTCGGGTTCCAATGGGAGACATAGTGGACTCACAGAGATAACTGGGGTTCCAATGGGAGACATAGTGGACACACAGAGATAACTGGGGTTCTAATGGGAGACATAGTGGACGCACAGAGATAACTTGGGTTCCAATGACATAGTGGACTCACAGAGATAACTGGGGTTCCAATGGGAGACCTAGTGGACGCACAGAGATAACTGGGGTTCCAATGGGAGACGTAGTGGATGCACAGAGATAACTGGGGTTCCAATAGGAGACATAGTGGATGCACAGATATAACTGGGGTTCCAATGGGAGACATAGTGGACTCACAGAGATAACTGGGGTTCTAATGACATAGTGGACACACAGAGATAACTGGGGTTCCAATGGGAGACATAGTGGACTCACATAGATAACTGGGGTTCCAATTACATAGTGGACGCACAGAGATAACTGGGGTTCCAATTACATAGTGGACGCACAGAGATAACTGGGGTTCCAATGACATAGTGGACTCACAGAGATAACTGGGGTTCTAATGGGAGACAGTGGACTCACAGAGATAACTGGGGTTCTAATGGGAGACATAGTGGACGCACAGAGATAACTGGAGTTCCAATGGGAGACATAGTGGACTCCCAGAGATAACTGGGGTTCTAATGGGAGACATAGTGGACTCCCAGAGATAATTGGGGTTCTAATGACATGGTGGACGCACAGAGACAACTGGGGTTCCAATGGGAGACATAGTGGGCTCAGAGATAACTGGGGTTCTAATGACATAGTGGACGCAAAGAGATAACTGGGGTTCCAATGGGAGACATAGTGGACGCACAGAGATAACTGGGTTTCTAATGGGAGACATAGTGGACTCACAGAGATAACTGGGGTTCCAATGGGAGACATAGTGGACGCACAGAGATAACTGGGGTTCCAATAGGAGACATAGTGGATGCACAGAGATAACTGGGGTTCCAATGGGAGACATAGTGGACTCACAGAGATAACTGGGGTTCTAATGACATAGTGGACACACAGAGATAACTGGGGTTCCAATGGGAGACATAGTGGACTCACATAGATAACTGGGGTTCCAATTACATAGTGGACGCACAGAGATAACTGGGGTTCCAATTACATAGTGGACGCACAGAGATAACTGGGGTTCCAATGGGAGACATAGTGGACGTACAGAGATAACTGGGGTTCCAATGGGAGACATAGTGGACGCACAGAGATAACTGGGGTTCTAATGAAATGGTGGACGCACAGAGATAACTGGGGTTCTAATGACTTAGCGGACAAAAAGAGATAACTGGGGTTCTAATGGGAGACATAGTGGACGCACAGAGATAACTGGGGTTCCAATTACATAGTGGACGCACAGAGATAACTGGGGTTCTAATGGGAGACATAGTGGACTCACAGAGATAACTGGGGTTCTAATGGGAGACATAGTGGACTCACAGAGATAACTGGGGTTCCAATGGGAGACATAGTGGACTCACAGAGATAACTGGGGTTCCAATGGGAGACATAGTGGACGCACAGAGATAACTGGGGTTCTAATGGGAGACATAGTGGACACACAGAGATAACTGGGGTTCTAATGGGAGACATGGTGGACGCACAGAGATAACTTGGGTTCCAATGACATAGTGGACGCACAGAGATAACTGGGGTTCCAATGGGAGACATAGTGGACTCACAGAGATAACTGGGGTTCCAATGACATAGTGGATGCACAGAGATAACTGGGGTTCCAATGGGAGACCTAGTGGACGCACAGATATAACTGGGGTTCCGATGACATAGTGGACGCACAGAGATAACTGGGGTTCCAATGGGAGACATAGTGGGCGCACAGAGATAACTGGGGTTCTAATGGGAGACATAGTGGACGCACAGAGATAACTGGGGTTCCAATGACATAGTGGATGCACAGAGATAACTGGGGTTCCAATGGGAGACATAGTGGGCGCACAGAGATAACTGGGGTTCTAATGGGAGACATAGTGGACTCACAGAGATAACTGGGGTTCCAATGGGAGACATAGTGGACGCACAGAGATAACTGGGGTTCTAATGGGAGACATAGTGGATGCACAGAGATAACTGGGGTTCCAATGGGAGACATAGTGGACGCACAGAGATAACTGGGGTTCCAATGGGAGACATAGTGGACGCACAGAGATAACTGGGGTTCCAATGGGAGACATAGTGGACTCACAGAGATAACTGGGGTTCCAATGACATAGTGGATGCACAGAGATAACTGGGGTTAGGTTTAGGGTTAGGGGTTAGGGTTAGGGGTTAGGGGTTAGGGTTAGGGGTTAGCTTTAGGGGTTAGGGGTTAGGGTTAGGTTTTGAATATAATTGTGTTTCATATCAGCTAGCTTGTTTTACGGTGCGCAGGCCTATCTCCTGTTCATCCTTCCTTCTGATGATGTTATTATATTTAGGTGTAGTACTTAA